>NC_134568.1:151460565-151515565 GCF_050947875.1 Dermacentor variabilis | reverse complement strand
TGCTCAGTACGTGCTACATAAAAGTGTTCTTCAGATCGTGAAAGAATCCCACAAATACACAAAAAATTGCCGCGCGACTGATCCCCTGACAAAGCGTGCGATGAAATTTGAATGATGGCATGTCGCGGCAAATGCTGATTCGCTTACCAGGCAAAACGTGCCGCATCTGCCGTGATTGTCCGCGACCTTCAGTTTCAAACCTCGTCGCGCTTTTCATCGCGGGGCGTTTCCGTCTGATATAACAGCGAAGCCACCTTTTCAGCGCTCACGGCGCTCTCGGTTTCGACGTTGACGGGATTGAGCGTTGAAATCCGATGCGGAATTTATTCAATGAAGTGCGATTTTAGAGATAAAAAAAATGGAGGTGCAATGAAATGTGACTGCCTCCAAATTTGCCATTTAACCTCCCCCAATGTTCAAATAAAATAAGTTAATTAACATTTTTATTAGTCTTCTGATACTCACGTTACCAGCGATAAAGTATGTTCGAATCGCCGAAGAACTTATCTACAATAATGCTATGTTCGCTACATTGAGCCATGTTAAACGATCTCTACCGTCTAAAAAACACCCTGTATATGGGCTAAGGCGCTAACGTTAGACTCAATCAGTCAATTAAACATTCACTCACTCGGTCGATCGGTCAATCAATCAATCAATCAATCTATCAATCAAATTACTTGCGCTCATAGGGGTTACGCTTTTTTTCAATCATTTTTGTTAAGTGACGAAATTACTTTCAGATTTGCAAATACGTTACTTTGCCAATTTTGTGCGCAGAAAATGAGAGTGCAAGTAAACGACGACCAGTATCGCTTCATGACGGGACGATGGCAATGTGGGAGCCTGACCAGTGCCTGCAGCGAGAGATAAAAATGCAAGCAGGACGGGTTGGGGATGGGCATCTTTGAAGTTCCGCTTTGCAGAGCGGCTATGTCACTGTATTTCGAACAATCTTTCACTTCCTTCTTGCTTTAGAGCCAAAGAAAAATTACAACTGCAAGGAGTGATTGTGCTTCGCAATTACTGACCTACGGTAAATAATTGCGCCATTGCATTATTAGTTCGTAAATGTAAATAATTGTATAACCTGTTCCTGCAAAAATCAGTGTCATTACTGTAGTTTAATCGATGTTTCTTGAATATCCGAACCCGCCGTGGTTTGCTCAGTGGCTATGGTGTTTGGCTGCTGAGCACGAGGTCGCGGGATTGAATCCCGGCCACGGTGGCCGCATTTCGATGTATAGGCGAAATGCGAAAACACCCGTGTACTTAGATTTAGGTGCACGTTAAAGAAACCCAGCTGGTCGAAAATTTCCGGAGTCCTCCACTACGGCGGGCCTCATAATCAGATCGTGGTTTTGGCACGTAAAACCCCAGAATTTAATTTTCTTTTGAATATCCAAGCCAAAAACATTCAATATCTGACAAAAATTGCGGGGAAGCCTGGGACACTCAAGCTAAAGAACGCAAAGAGAAAATAAAAATTTTCCTCTCCATTTTATGTTGAAATTGAACCGCGAAATACGCTGCCACTCGCTTAAATATACGTTTTCATATTTGTCAAGAAGTTAAGGGGAACGAAAGGTACCGCGTCAGTTGGCACCAGTGTTGTGCAGCAAACTCCTTGTTTGCTCCATAAAATGTGGTTGTGAGGAATCCGGCGCAACCCAGATGGCCTGCGTTCGAGAACAAAGTAATCTGTTCTTTCGGGTACGAATCGTCGCCTCTGCAAACGTGTCATCACATGCGTTGTGCCGCAAATGCTTCGCATTAACGTAGATTCCCGCAATGCGACTTTTTCTTGAGAGTGTGGCTGACTGGGAGGTCATCGCGGATGAAAGAGTGTTGGGATAAACTAGAGACTTTTGCTAAGAAGAAGGGACTGCTATATTTCCCGGAAACTACGCTGCATTCTGCTCACATGGTCTTTGTTTGTGTTGTACGTGCCCTTGATTCCAGTAGTAACTTAAGACTCACCGTGTTATCCGTGAGGACAGATTACACGCTAGATTTTAACTAGTAAGAAAATTAAATGTTTCAAAGGCATGAATTCATAAAGATTCTCCTTCGTAAGAGCGGTTCGCCACTGGTCCGACATCGCGTTTGGCGGGTATGTGCATTTACGAGCAGCTTTGTGCGATAACTTTTTGTGGATACGGGCCACGCTCTGTTTTATTGCATCCGCAAGTAACGGAAAACACGAGATGCTTTTTTTTTTATTGTATAAGCGATAGACTTCATTTTCTGCTGTTGGGCTGCTGAGCACGAGGTCGCGGGGGCGCAATGCGAAAACACCCGTGTACTCAGATTTATGTGCACATTAAAGAACCCAAGGTGGTCGAAATTTTCGGAGTCCTCCACTACGGCGTGCCTCATAATCAGATCGTGGTTTTGGCACAGAAAACCCCATAATTTAATTTTCTTTTCACTTTCTGCCTCTTTCGACGTGATGGCCGCGCTGCGGGCATGTGGCAACACTTCGGTAAGTGCCTGTTACGTAGCACGCATGTATCGCTGGTCTTGTGTGTGTGTGTGTGTGTGTGTGTGTGTGTGTGTGTGTGTGTGTGTGTGTGTGTGTGTGTGTGTGTGTGTGTGTGTGTGTGTGTGTGTGTGTGTGTGTGTGTGTGTGTGTGTGTGTGTGTGTGTGTGTGTGTGTGTGTGTGTGTGTGTGTGTGTGTGTGTGTGTGTGTGTGTGTGTGTGTGTGTGTGTGTGTGTGTGTGTGTGTGTGTGTGTGTGTGTGTGTGTGTGTGTGTGTGTGTGTGTGTGTGTGTGTGTGTGTGTGTGTGTGTGTGTGTGTGTGTGTGTGTGTGTGTGTGTGTGTGTGTGTGTGTGTGTGTGTGTGTGTGTGTGTGTGTGTGTGTGTGTGTGTGTGTGTGTGTGTGTGTGTGTGTGTGTGTGTGTGTGTGTGTGTGTGTGTGTGTGTGTGTGTGTGTGTGTGTGTGTGTGTGTGTGTGTGTGTGTGTGTGTGTGTGTGTGTGTGTGTGTGTGTGTGTGTGTGTGTGTGTGTGTGTGTGTGTGTGTGTGTGTGTGTGTGTGTGTGTGTGTGTGTGTGTGTGTGTGTGTGTGTGTGTGTGTGTGTGTGTGTGTGTGTGTGTGTGTGTGTGTGTGTGTGTGTGTGTGTGTGTGTGTGTGTGTGTGTGTGTGTGTGTGTGTGTGTGTGTGTGTGTGTGTGTGTGTGTGTGTGTGTGTGTGTGTGTGTGTGTGTGTGTGTGTGTGTGTGTGTGTGTGTGTGTGTGTGTGTGTGTGTGTGTGTGTGTGTGTGTGTGTGTGTGTGTGTGTGTGTGTGTGTGTGTGTGTGTGTGTGTGTGTGTGTGTGTGTGTGTGTGTGTGTGTGTGTGTGTGTGTGTGTGTGTGTGTGTGTGTGTGTGTGTGTGTGTGTGTGTGTGTGTGTGAGAGAGAGAGAGAGAGAGAGAGAACGCGGAAAGTGGACAAAACGATGAAGCTTTCATCATTTGGTAATGAATATAACCATTCATTTGGTAATTGGAATATCTACTGACCCCCAATACCCTCTAGCGGTACCCGCTTCAGGTGGCTAAGGAACGTTTACTTTTGGTTTTTGTTACTGATTTTTGTTGGATTGGGGACTCCATTTACGAAACTACATGCTTACTATCGTGAGCAATCCGAGGTTTATAGATTGAATAGCTGAAGCAAACTCGGTTATGTTCTACCTAAATCTGCACGCTTCCTGTCTGGTCTCTCCCATTTCCCCTCACTCCTTGCATCATCTCTGATACGACAAACTCAGAGCTCCCTTCTAGATGCCTCACCTATGCAATTATTCCTGCCGTTAGTTCTCCTCTAGATCCGTGACAATTCCGACGGACGCGCAAAAGAGGTTGCTGCGCTGCAAAACAATGTTTGTCTTCTGTGAGAATAATGGCTGCTCTCTTTCGACCGGCGGCCCAGAACGACCTCAAATTTAAATATCTATTGAAAGCAAACAGCTTCTGATTGAAAGCAGATAAAGGTGACGTCGTGCATGGTTTTTCACAAAGTCAGTTTGTCTGGCTTCACGTCCAGGTTGTCTTTCAAGAGTCAAGACGCATTCAATGAGGCAAGACTATTCGCAGCACCATCAATTAAATTTAAAGGGCGGGAACACGAATTTATGGAGTTGTCTGTCGGCAGAAGAACCACAAAAATGGTGGCATAGTCTACAATACATTATTTTACTTGCACAAGCGTCACAGCGCCTCTTATGGTCTCATATAATATCACAGAGAGGCGGAGTTGCTTCTGTAAGAAAAAATCCGAGGGCACCTAAGCACTCCTTTTTATGAGTTGTGAATGCGAAAGCAGCTTCAATGTTCATAAGAACGGCGCTGAACGGTCGTTCGAGTTTTGCGCTGTGAGTAATGTGCCATAGCGGTACGTGCTGCTCGATCCAGCGAGTAGCAACACCCTGCAGTGATACCGACGCGGCGATACTCATCGGGCGAAGCGTCGCGGCGATGCCCTCTCCCCTCACAGCAACTCCTGGCGCGCTAGCGTAGCAGCAGGTATTCCCTTTTGCCCGCTCTACCAACGCCTCATAGATAGCACAACGCCTGTGACCTTCACTCCATGACGTCGTGCTACCTTGCCTGACTGCCATAGAATCTAATAGGGATGCTCGCGAGTAAACTGCGGTGATTTTGACGTCACCGCTTTCGTCACTCGGGGCTTGGCAATGGGAATTTCGGTCCAAGTAGCATTACGTCGTAAAGCAGAGTACACAGGCCTGCTATCTAGTAGGCGTTGGCTCTGTTGCATCGAGAAGCTATCTTGCCGAAAGCGACAACCTGGTTGACGTGGCGTCGCGGCGATTCCCTCTCCCCTCACGCAACACTTTGTGCGGTATCGCGGCAGCAGGTGTTCCCTTTTGCCCGCTCTGCTCCGTCGAGGTGCAGCTCGTGACGTGGCGTCGCAGCCCGTGGAAATACGAGTTTAAGTGCAGTTTCGCTGATACAGACGACAGGCGCCGGCTTTTTCGCTCAATGGGCGCCATTTGACGTTCTCGCATGACAAAACCGAGGTTTTGGCAATACATTCTCTCACGAAAACTTTACTTTTATTGTCGTCGTCGTCGTCGTCGTCGTCGTCGTCGTCGTTGTTGTTGTTGTTGTTGTTGTTGTTGTTGTTGTTGTTGTTGTTGTTGTTGTTGTTGTTGTTGTTGTTGTTGTTGTTGTTGTTGTTGTTGTTGTTCAGGAGTTCCTTCGTGCTGTATCAGTTAATTTGATAGATCGTGGTTCCATTGCAGCGCTAATGCCCTGCCATCCAGCAGGATGAAGGAAACCATGTCTTTCCCTTATTCCTTGACAGTCAACACGATATGGCAATCGTCTAGTTTCCTCTTTATGTAATGAAAGCGGAGGCCAGAGACTGAGATCTAATCCTCGCAGTCTTGTGAATCAAACATCAAACAACTAACCGATGTTCAGTGAGGAGGCAAGGAAGGGCTTTATGATAAGTAATGCACGTTGCCGCAATGCGTAAGACTATCTTTTTGTGCAAACGGATTAGTTTCCCTGTTCGCTTGACTGAAGCAAACATCTATGTAATTACTAATCCATATACGGAACTCTCAAGATTAGGATGACATATTACTTGATGCCACGCTAAGATGTCTCATTATCTGACTTCGGCACACTTTATTTCAGCGTCCGGCCATCCTATGAAACACACAGCAGAACTCAGTTAACGCATGCCAACTACACGTATGCGTTAGTGCTAAAGCGTCGCCGCTTGCGTCTGCAGCTGACAGTCAGAGCTGTTCACCACTGTTCCTTTATTTTTTCTTGTTTTTGTTGGGGTTTTTTTTTTGCTTCATTGGGCACCAGCTTCCAGACAACGATCTCTACCAGCATTTCTGAATGTTCGCTGCGCTGCTGCTGCTATCAGCTAGCCAACCAGTAATACCATGATAAGAAATGAAATCACATTATGCGTCAAATGCTTTAGTTTGAGCACCATTCCGTCATTGCATTCTTATATGTCCTGACTGTCACACATTCTTGAAATGAAAATCAACGACAGCCAACATCAGATTGTGGTTTTGGCACGTAAAACCTCATAAATTAATTTAATTTAATTTTAGCAAAATCAACGAGCGCCGTTTTGCGGGAGCCAGAAGCAGAAAAGAATTTGCGCTGCCTACCCGATGTTTTCTTTGTTCTTTTTTCTCTTTCCATTGTCTTAGTTTTCAGTATATTTACACGGACAAGGGCATTTACGGGTCTCTTTCTTCGCCCTAGTGTCTGAAGGTCGTGTTTTGTGAGGATTCTTTTGGTTCAAGTTTTTTAGAGGAAAATCCAGGGTTACTTCAGTACATGCAATGATGCAACTATACAGGACGCTTTTTCTTGGGTATTTGCGATACAGCTTGCCTCTGCTGACCAACACCGGCAGAACTAATATCCGTACACTCGAAAGTGTCCAGGCCCAGGTAATTAAAGTGTGTCTTGGCCTGCCGCGATGCTCGTCGATAGCTGAAATAATTGCGATTGCACACGACTACCCAGCCAAGCCCCATATAATCATGGAAGCGCTTAGCGCACATGTCAGACACCTTGCTCGAGCCCCTGCCCATCATCTAGTCTCACTGCCAGAGGACCGACCACCTGCCTCCTTTTGTCAGACAATCCTGTCCTATCGTGCATACCTGATTCCATCAGGTTATATAGCTCCAGCGAGAGTTCCACTTCCCCCATGGTGCTTGGCTCAAGAAGATACAACGCCACATTGATAAACTAGAGGCACAAGGGGGGCCGAAATTTTGTGCTACTTATCCCCGCAAACTGCTATCTCAAGTACGGAGAACTGTGCGAGGTCTACGTTCTGTTCCGGAAGAGCGCTTTCCGTTTAAGGCCCTAGCACTATTCCAGCACCGACAAGACATTGATGTGGCGGAAGTCTTCTGTGCTATGATTGTGGGCCAGCCAACTTGCACAGGTTTGCTTACATTGTACCATATTCCAGACTCATGAGATTCGCGCACGGATCTGCCTTTCACAATGAAAGAGCTTGACGCGGCGCTCGCCCTATGTAATCGGTCGTCGTCGTCTGGTCCGGATGACATATGTTACCGTATACTATGTCACCTTGGTGAATGGGCACGAAGTGCTCTCCTTAATATCTATAACGAGTCGTCGCAGGATGGCAACGTTCGTCAAGATTGGAAGATCAGTCACCTGGTGCCACTTCTTTAAGCCTGCAAGGTCTCCCTTAGAGATTACTTCATACCGACCAATGGCGCTGGAAAGTTGCGTTGGGAAGGTAATGGAGCGAATGATCCTCGCCAGACTTGAGTGGTGCCTTGAACATTACAAATCTACACGGACGCCATGGCTGGCTTTCGACGTCACCGATGTTCTATTGACAACGCTATCGATTTAGTAACCTATGTTCCACACCAAAAGACGTGTAAGAGGTTATCTGTCGCAATCTTAGATATAAAGGGAGTCTACGACAACGTTCTTCCTGACGCCATCCTTGAAGCATTGGAATCGGTGGGTCTAGGCGGCCAATTATATCGTTGGACAGGCAGTTATTTACATAGCCGGACTCTATTTGTTAACACTAAAGCTGGCCCAACCTCACAATATTGCACGCACCATGGCGTTCCGCAAGGCGATGTCTTGAGTCCCACACTTTTCAACCTTGTACTCATCGGTCTCGTGGAACGACTGCCGAACATGGTCAAAGTATCATTGTATGCCGACGACATCTGCGTATGGGCATCTGGTGTGACGCGGCTGCAGGTACGCGCAAGGCTTCAAAAAACTGCGACGTTAACATCGACCTACCTAAATCAACAAGACCTCAAGATCTTGCCAGAGAAATAAGCATTGGTCGCGTTTAGCCGAAAGCCAATGAGATCATACGATGTCTATCGATGGCCAAAGCATACCTTATGTCAGGACGCACCGATTCTTAGGCGTAATCATCGACCGTGACCTATGCTGGAGTCCCCATGTGGCCTACCTAAAGAAGCACTTGACGGATGTATCTAATGTTTTCAATTTTCTTGGAGGAAAAGCTTGGGGTTCTTCAGTGCATGCAATGATCCAACTATACAGGACGCTCTTTCTCTGGTATTTGCGGTACAGCTTGTCTGTGCTGACCAACACCCGCAGAACTAATATCCGTACACTCTAAAGCGTCCAGACCCAGGTACTTAGAGTGTGTCTTGAATTGCCGCGATGCTTGTCAACAGCTGAAACAATTGCGATTGCAAACGACTTCCCAACCAAGACCCATATAGTCATGGAAGCGCTCAGAGCACACGTAATACACCTTGTTCTAGCCCCTGCCACAATCTATAGCCTCACTGCCAGAGGATCGACCACGTGCCTCCTTTTGTCAGACAATCCTGTCCTATCGTGCATACGTTGCATCGGGTTATACACCTCCAGCGAGAGTTCCGTTTGCCCCGTGGTGCTTGGCTCAAGGAAAAGTTCTCGACTAATGGTGCCAGATATACGAACAAGAGCACAACTCTCGTCTCCAGCACTCAAGCAGCTTTCACTGCTCCTGCTGTACGAGACATACAACAAGCATCATCATCTATATACTGACGCTTCAGCCACGGTGAATGGGTCTGCAAGATCGGTGATCTTTCCTGCAAAAACCTCCACTGACTGTCTCACCAGACTACATAGACTGCCGCGGAACTCGCTGCTATTCGTTGTGCACATCGAGTAATTTCTGATGAACTGCCCCAAGAAATGGAGCGTGTTTAGTGACTCCAAGCCTGCTCTTCATTAATTTGTTTTTGTCTTACGCCGTGGACCCCACGAACAACTAGTTCCAGAAATCAGACTGCTCCTTCACCACCTCGTCGAGCAAGGACACGACATCACGTTACACTGGATTCCAAGTCACTGTGGCATAATTAACAATGAACATGCCAATGCAGCAGCACCATCTGCACATGAGGAGGGCTTGCAAGACTCCATTCCATTCTCAGGAATAGACGCAGCAATGAAAATTCGTGTGCTTGCAAATGAAGCCATTAGGTCTTTCTAGAACACGCCAAGCTTGAAGAACACACGTCTGCACCAACTGGACCCATCCCTTCGACTTCGACCCCCATCTGGACTCTCTCGACCCGAGACAGCAGTACTTTCCCGTCTGTGGCTTGGCGTCGCTTTCACGAGATTTTTGCTTTCCGAGTCGGTAGGGAGGATAGCGCCGCTTGCAGTCGCTGCGGCGGCGAGGAGACTATAGAACACGTACTGTGCCACTGTCCTCGATAAAGCGCGCACCGGCTGTTCCAAGCGGCCATGTTGGCACGACTTGACGGCAGGCCGCGTTCAGAACAGACATTTAAAAAAATTACGGGGTTTTACGTGCCAAAACCACTTTCTGATTATGAGGCACGCCGTAGTGGAGGACTCCGGAAGTTTCGACCACCTGGGGTCTTGGGATGACGACTGGAACTGTCGTGGCACCGAAAGTCGGTCAAAGCTTTATTGACCTTTTTACGTGCCAGTGGCATATCAGAAAGACTGTAATGATCCGGTCCTTTTTACGCCTTTCTTTTTGCTCCCGCTCTTCTTTCCGTCTTTACTTTCCCTTTCCCTTCCCCTAGTGCAGGGTAGCAAACTGGAGGTGTTAACTCTGGTTAACCCCCCTGCCTTTCTCTCATTTGCATCTCTCTCTTTTTCCGTTCGAGTCTGGTCATTTCTTATCTTTCCCGCTGACAGAGGGTTGTCATTTCCATGTCGCGCTTATAAGCAGTAACTACGCACTACGACAGAAAACGTATCAGGGTGCGATACGGTACAACGCAATACATTATAATACAGTACTATACAAGGGGGAGAAATGAAAACTCGCACATTTTTCAGCTCAGGTTTCTCACTTTTAGAAACGAGAAATAGCTTTATTGATGCTTTGCTCGCTCAACGAATGTTATTTCGGGACTCTTGTGAAAGGGACATAGAGGTGCACTGATCTGCTGTTAGCTGTCACCCACTGCACACGTTGTCATTTTTGTATGCAAGTTCAACGAAAATTCCTTTGTTATCATTTTGTTAAATTCACAGCGTAGACCTGTGCAGATTGTGTGCTTACAGACATAACAACAAACATATACCTAACTCCGCCTAAGGAGTACTCATGGAATATAGGAGCCGAGGGATTAATTTAAATATCAGAGAAAAAATCTTCAGTCCGAGGTCTGCGTTTCTCGGAGGGCATGTGTTAAACAGATAAAAAAAAGAAATTATATATATATATATATATATATATATATATATATATATTGCTAATCGAACAATTAACAGTCATCGCTAGCATGGTTTATAAGGGTTTTCTATGAGAGGAATGCCATGACACTGAAGAGAAGGCCTTGGCCTGTGGCCTCGTCCGTCTGCTATGTGCAAGGCCACAAATGCACCAGCCTGTATGACTGCCTTTGACTGACTCCGCGATGAACGACCCGCCGCGGTGGCTTAGCGGCTACAGCGTTGCGCTGCTAAGCACGAGGTCGCGGGATCACATCCCTGCCGCGGCGGCCATATTTCGAGGGGGGTGAAATGCAATAACGCCTGTGTCCCGTGCTCTGGGGGCACGTTAAAGGTCCCCTGGTGGTCAAAATTAAACCGCAGTCCCCCACTACGGCGTGCCTCATATTCAAATGGTGGTTTTGTGCGTAAAACCCCAGAATTAAATTAAATTAAATTCCGCGATGAACGCTTGCGTGTGTAATAGTGCAAAGTGCCGATCTTCTCTCTTCCTTCTCATCTTTCAGTCCCTTTGGCCCCTTCCACAGAGCAGGTTCTACCGGGTACAGCCTGGTTAACCTTCCTGCCTTTCCCTTATGACCTCTCTCTCTTTCTCTCTATCTCTGGCACATAACATAAAACAAGGAAACAAGTAAATTGAATATCTAGATGTAAACGGGAGTTCTGAGGCGCATATAAAGCAGTAGACGTAAGTGCTACATTTAAAGTTAAGCCAGCCGCACAACAACTGGCACTATACCTGATTTACACATTATATACGCGTGTATAGAGACAGATCGTGTCATAATAAATTCTCTGCGTTAGCATTCGTCATACTGCATTTGGCATCAACAGGCCATCGAACATTCAAATTAATCCGAGTGACATCTTCCACCCATCGCTGAACTTTCTGCTGTACTATCGGCGTTGCGTTTCATAGTATCGGCAGAGAATGCGCAAAAATTGGTAATCTTTAGTGATTCTCAAGCCACACTTGCCTAACTAAAGAAGCATAGACAAAAATATTTGGAATACACATTTATTTTGCGAAACGCTGAAAGAGCTCACCATAGGCAAGTGCGAAGAATCACGTTGCAGCGTTTCCGTGGACACTAGGTCGCTGCAATATCCCTGGCGACACTGCAGCCGACGCAGCAGCGAATCGGGCGCACGATAACGAAGAAACTGTGAACCTCCCTCTTTTGCGCAGTGAAGTGCGCTTGCTTCTGAGACCGCTATCCGGGCGTCTCAGCGAAAACACTTGATTTGGTCAGCAGTATAGAAGATCCCAGTTATATTTTATAGACCCATGTTTAAAACGGTCAATGCTGCCGAATGTGAGAGATAACTGTAAATTCTGGACATTACTGCACCGCCTGCGACTTTCGTGCGGCATATACGCGGCACTTTTTCGGGCACAAATTAAACCTGCCCTAGTGCGCACTGCTCGTGTGGCCACCCGAACGAAGGTGTGCACCGCCTCGAGCGCCCAAGGCGCGAAAGTGCAAAGCTAAATTTGAGGGCAGATACAATAATAATATTTGGGGTTTTACGTGCCAAAACCACTTTCTGATTATGAGGCGCGCCGTAGTGGAGGACTCCGGAAATTTTGACCACCTGGGGTTCTTTAACGTGCACCTAAACCTAAGCACACGGGTGTTTTCGCATTTCGCCCCCATCGAAATGCGGCCGCCGTGGCCGGGATTCGATCCCGCGACCTCGTGCTCAGCAGCCCAACACCATAGCCACTGAGCAACCACGGCGGGTGTTGAGGGCAGATATAGTGCTGTTAGATCTATGATCATTCACCCTGAATAAATACTTGGCCCATGGCCAACAACGGGGCTTCAGAGAAAAGCGCTCATCGCTTTAAAAACTTTCCCTGGAAAAGACCAGTACGTTAGATCTATATTAAAGTTTAGTGTCCGCTGAAAGATACATGTATAATATAAGTCTATGCTTCTTATTTTGTCTAAAGTTTATGTAACATGTTGTGTATGGGTATACTTATGGTCTGTGCACTCGTCTGTGAAACTGAACTTCTTTATGCGTCCTCGGAGAAATACGAAGCACATGTGTTTGCCTACGCAAATGTATATATTTTCTGAGAGCAGCATTCCGGGCAAGTTGGTAATCCATTGCTTAAATGATATTGCGCGACATAAAAACGACACGGACGTGAAAGAAGACGACACACCAAGCGCAAGCTTTCAACTGTTGAAAGCTTGCGCTTGGTGTGTCGTCTTCTTTCACGTCCGTGTCGTTTTTATGTCGCGCAATATCATTTAAGCAGTATATATTTTCACCTTCTCTGGGTCCCTGGACTCATACACGTACAGATCTTGGTGATACTGCTGACCGATTGTTTTGTGATACCTTTGTGCCGCATTTTGTTAAAAATTTTGTGACAAACTTTTTCTTTGCCAAGTGCCGAGGATTAGTCGGGGCCGCATAAAGGCGACAAACTCTCCTATTAGATCATGTGAATAATAAAAATAAACAACAGAAAGTGCAAAAGAAAACTACATTTCATGGTTGTTTCCCGATAAATTTGCAGAAAAGTGTAAACGATACGCAGTGAATTAATAAATGTGCGCTTAGACATCGTGAGCCAAGCACAGGTGATATCGTATATTATTATTATTATTATTATTATTATTATTATTATTATTATTATTATTATTATTATTATTATTATTATTATTATTATTATTATTATTATTATTATTATTATTATTATTATTATTATTGGAAAATACAACGAAGAGATATATTTGCCATACAATGTTTCAAATCAGAATGCTCAGAAGTAGTTGGTGTCTGGACTCGCATTTTATTAAGGCGAAAGCCTTAAGTGGCTCGTTGCAATGGCTCATACCCGAAAAAAGCGGCGTTTAGTCGAGTGGTTCAAGTCTGCGAAGCATGGTGGCTTGCGCTCGGTCGAGGTCGGGGTGTGGAGGCGGGTACACGCGTCTCGTCTCCTTGTAGAAGTTGGTAATGTCAGCATAGGATTTGGGGGCCTCTGCGAGCGCATCCGAGTTCGAGGGGCCGGCCTCCCGGTTAGTTAGGCCTCGGGCTAAACGGTCGACCCCTTCGCTCCCAGAGCTCCCCGCGTGAGCAGGTGTCCACACTAAGCTTACAGTTCTGCTGAGAGCGCAACCGCGGAGGATGTGTGCGGCGGGGAGACAAAGTGAGTTTTTCGAGAAATTTTGGATGACTTACTGGGAACGGTGCGTGTGCGGAGATCTGCGATGGCTAGCGCGATCGCGACCTCCTCGGCACCGGTGGAGGAGTGTGTGCGCACTGTAGCGGTGCTGATGAGAGTGGTGGTTGGCGTCGCTACAGAACGTAGACCGATTCCATTCTCAGTCATTTTAGGCTTTCTTTAATCACTGGCGGGAATTACGACCCCGTCTGTACTAAGTGCGACCACGGAGTGTTCGCCACTCGGGCACACATCCTCTGGGGATGCGAGGGTAACCCTCCCCCACAATCGTTGCTGCCAGCTCCCTCCGAGGAGGGTTGGGACCAGCTGCGGACAAGAGCAGACAAGAAAACACAACTGGCACGCGTCTCGTGGGCCCAAGACGTCGTCCTCACCTGGGAGCCACACTAGGCCTGTTTGCCCTAATTTTCGGCCCTTCAGTGGCAAATAAAGTTCTCTCTCTCTCTCTCTCTCTCGAATGGTTCAACATATATAATCATCAAGTCGTGTGGTTGAAAAAAGTTGACGAGTGGTACAAAAAATATGATCATCAGCCATGGCTCATACCAGATAAAATATGGTACGTATAATCTGGAATGGCATAATCTGAAAAAGCAATGAAATATGCGATGGCTGAATATGAATGAAGACACGAAAGAAAAAAAGAACGAAGGAAAGGAAGAAGGAAACACCAACATCAGGAATGTCTCGTACCCCCGTAAGCAAGTAAAGATGCAATGGTTGAAGATGAAAGAAGAAACGAAAGAAAGAAAGAATGAAAGAAAGAATGAAAGAAGGAACAAAATAAATAACAAAAGAAAGAAAGAGTGAAGGAAAGGAAGGAAAAGGCGGAAAGAAAGAAAGAAGGAAAGAACGTTTAGATAGGGCATTAGGTGCTCGCATATGTCGAGGAAATCGATCTACAGCGCAATACGTTTACTTCACACTGCAGCTCGTTATGCCATGCAATGTGTTTGACCCCCTCTGATCGGATAACCTAATGCATTACCACGTGTGCAGCAGGCTTTCGCCTTCCCGTGTTACAGAAGTGTACCATGCTGTCGATTTTTTTTATATCAAATGACAGTGTAAATCCAAAACAGAAATTAAATCTGATTTTGTCTTTCTGCCGCTCTGTCTTTCACTGTCGCTATGGAAACAATTACGAGGTCTCATCTTGCGATTAAAGCTGTTCATGCTTAAAAGCATTTGGCGAAGAACTGCATGATTGGCGTGTTCGAAAGCAGTCGTGTCGAACCGAACTGTCTGGTGTAGTTGCGCAACATGCATATCTGCCGACCAGCAAAAGGCATAAAGGAAAAATGGATTGTGGCCGTCATTAATGTTTTCCGTGCGTCCCGAGAAATCTTTCCAGAACATTGATCAGCGAACCATCTCGTCAAGCTTCAAGGACACGGTATTATCTATATTGTGATGTTCGTTTCATTCATTCATTTAATCTCATTTTATTTTCCTTAGTCAGAAAGGAGGGGATGGTACTAAAAGTCGCAGCGGCGACTTGAGAGGGGTCCTGACTCGGCAGCATGGCTGTTGCAGAGAACGAACATCTTATCACAGTAAATATGCATACAAGAGTGTGGTTTTACATTGCATATACAAATAGGAAACATGAAAAAATACTTTCATGCGAATAATGCAGTAAGAGAACAGTTCTATTCTAGGACAGTTTGTCCCGACGGAAACACTTCGTAGCGTCAGTAGAAGAGCACAGAGGATCAAAATGCTCCTTGAGTAGCTTGTTTATTAGCACAGGCATCGTGTAATGTAATCATTGTGTACAACCGTATACTTAGGGCAAGGCACAGTCTATTGAATTGAATTGAATTTATTTCCATATTGAATGGGGGAAAATCCGAACTAAAAAGTGAAAGTGAATTCACTTGACAGAGGTTCGGACCCCCTTACAAGGCATACAGCTATAAACCAGTGACACTCTAACATTTCAAACATAATATAAGCACAAGAAGCGTTAAAAACAAAACAGCATACATTTCAATATCAAAATTTCAGGCACGGACTACTAGTTCACATATTCTCTGTAGGAAAAAGGAAAAAGTACAGAAAATACAGAGAATTGCAGGGTTGTATGCATGAAATGAAATGCCCATAATGAAATTCATATTAGTTTTCAGACAAGCACAACTACGTAGAACAGATGATATCATGAATGCGTCATAAATATCGAGCGCAGTGTGTTTTTGCCGACAGTTGTGACATCGATCTCTCGTTCATGAAAAAAAAATTTTGAAGTACCGGCATGCTGTGTTGAAGCATTTGTTCTCCATATTTAGTTCGACCCCCCCCCCCCCAAAACGGGACTTTCCAATACTCTTTGGCGTGTGTTGTGTGTAGGTGTCCTAGTCTTCAAGTGCGATAACGACGTTATGATGTCTTCCCTAGTATTCATGCTATGTTTACAGACGTCGATCGCGACACAGACGACAGCACGACAAGAGTACTTCCCATACAGATGGACCATCGACCGCATGGCAAACTCCTCGCTTGCCAAGTTTGCTTCTGCGATCAAGATGCGGGCCCGACGTACCTTCTTCGGCAGCAGCACGTGGAACACATGCGCTGCATAAAACGACGCTTCCGCCGACCGACTCTGACATTGACTGGCCGTCGCTCCCACCGAAACAAACAGGCTTAAATGCGTCGGGTGATGTGTCTGCAAAGGTGGTTGAGAATGATAAGACAGAAAATGAAAATGTACGAAGTATGCTGAAACACCTGATAACTACGATGCGTTCACTTCTCTGCGGATTACAGACGCCGGTTGCTAAGACCGCGCTACATGTTCTAGATGCTTTGGAACCGCTCCTCGCGGCTCTACAATAAGGCATCATGGCGCTCTCTTTTGAAAACCAATTACGAAGATCTGCAATAATGCAGTGGAATGCCAGAGGCCTACGAGGCCGCCTCGCAGGCTTTCGGCAATGGATGTTCAAATACCAGTTTCCCGTGGCTGTAATATGTGAACCAAACATGACGTCTTTACTGCGTGTATCTGGATATGTGCCACTGTGGTCAAGGAATGATCACAACTTAAGCAAAGTGCTCATGTTTGTTCGTCGGAATTTAACGTGCCTTCGTAAAGACATTCCTGCACACGCTTCCAACGAGTACGTTTGCATAACGCTGAAGTACAAGCGGCGCACACTCTCAGTAATTGGCGGGTATATACCCCCAACATCGAGCATAGACTGTTCATATTTGCAGTCCATACTGAAAGCTTGTCCGGGTCCCCACGTAGTCATCGGTGACTTTAATGCCCACCATCCCATGTGGGGCTCTGCTTCGACGAACGCCCGCGGTAGAGACTTGGCTGACTTCATGCTTAGTCAAGGCTTGATGGTGATCAATGATGGCTCACCGACATATCTTCGAGGCTCTTACTACAGCAGTTGTCTTGACATTGCGTTCGTTTCAAAAAGCCTGCTGTCTGCTACGCGATGGTGTACTGATCTCGACACCCATGGAAGTGACCATCTACCAACATATGTTCAGTTGAAATGGTTACATCCCCCAGCTCCGCACACTGTGCGTTCTATCGATTGGCCAACATTTCGAGAATCTGTCACCACCGCATGTCAAGCCGTCCAAGCACCATCCAATATTGAAGATGTCATCGCGGCAACTTTACGTGACACAACAAAACACCTCAGCGCACCTTCACCTAGATCATCTATTGATGACCAGTACGAGCGACTTCGCGCGATACGGCGTCGAGCAGAACGGAAATACAGAAGGACCAAATCACCATTAGACGTCACTGCATCACGCCGGGCTCAGCGTCATGTCCTGCGCCACCTTGACAAGCTTGACAAACAACGCTGGAGATCATTCTGTGGCTCTCTGGATCCGAGAAAACCTCTCTCTAGAATTTGGCAAATTGTACGAAGCCTTCGCTCGCCTCCACAACAGCTTCACCCGTTCAGCGCTGTGGCCATACGGCAAGGCCGGCGTGAAGTCGAGGTCACCGATGACTTTTTCAAATTACTTGTGAGCTCCTCGAACGATATACCAACCCATTCACGACTGACTTTCCCGTCATCTAGTGATCACCGTCTGGACGCGCCTTTTACTATGCACGAGCTCGACGCTGCGATATCTTCTTCCCGCCGATCAACTTGTCCAGGACCAGACGGAATTACATACTCCGCGATTTGTCATCTTGGAGTAGAAGCTCGAGAAATTCTCCTGGCTCTCTACAATTCTACGTGGGACACAGCAACTGTGCCTAATCACTGGAAGTGCAGTCGTCTTGTGGCTTTGCTAAAACCTGGGAAATGCCCGCATGATCTCTCACATTATCGGCCAATAGCCTTGGCAAGCTGTGTCGGTAAAGTGATGGAGCGGATGGTACTGAGCAGACTGGAATGGCTACTCGAGAAAAGTGGTGGACTTCCTGATTTCATCAATGGATTCAGAAGAGGCCGATCATCCATTGACGGTGTGATCGACCTAGTATCTTCTGTTCAACAGGAAAAGAGACGCCGTCGTCTGGTATGCGCAATATTTCTGGACATCAAAAGTGCCTACGACAACGTCTTCCACCATTCGATTCTTCAGGCGCTTGAGGATATTGGTGTTGGTGGCCGGAGGTATGCATGGCTGCAGAGTTACCTCAGTGGCCGCACCATTTTCATGTCCACTTCGGATGGCGAGACTGATAGACATGAAGTTCGCAGGGGTGTTCCGCAGGGTGGTGTCCTTAGCCCAGTATTGTTCAATATGATACTGGTGGGCCTTGCAGACGAGCTACCTGAAACAGCGCGTATCAGTACGTACGCGGATGATATCTGTATTTGGTCATCCGGGGTCACACGTCCACAAGTGCGTGCAAGGCTTCAACGTGCGGTTACCATAACGGCGAAGTACTTGCGCCGTAGAGGCCTGCAACTCTCAGCAACTAAGTGTGCAGTCATGGCATTTACGCGCAAATCGATGTCAAATTATCCAATCTTTGTCGACGGAACGGCGCTTCCTGTAGTCACCCACCACAGATTTCTTGGCGTGATAATAGACCGCAGTCTTTCTTGGACCAAACATGTTACTGCGCTTAGGGCTAAACTGACTAACTTCATACACGTTCTTCGTGTAATATCAGGACTGAGATGGGGCCCCTCTGAGCGAAGTTTGCTCCAAGTGTACCAGGCACTTTTTGTGGGCTACATACGCTACAGCATGCCTGTGTTATCTAACATGGGGTCATCTTGTATACGCACGCTGGAGAGCCTTCAGGCTCAAGCACTACGGATATGTCTTGGCTTGCCACGCTGCACGTCAACTAAGGGCACAATAGCGGAAGCACGGGCTTGTCCTATCGACATATACAGGTCTTGTGAACCTGTGCGAACCTATCTTCGCCTGCTAACCAGACACTCACACCATCCACTGTCAACGCTTCCCAGCATCAACCTTGACTGTGCTTTTTCTAAAGCTATTGCATGTCACGCAAGCATTGTACCTGCAAGATTCCAGGCAACCGACATCCCCGCGACACCTCCATGGACATTGCCAAGACCACTAGTGAGGCTTCAGATACCCGGAATTAGGAAGAAATCTCACGTTTCCTCCTTTGGCTTGAAGCAGCTCACCCTGTCCCATATATTTACTTTATATAGTGGGACTGTACAAGTATATACCGATGGTTCGGTCACGCCATCTGCCACAACGGCCGCATTTGTCATCCCACAACTTGGAATTACTCAACGATTTCGATTAGACCACAAATCGACATCTACGGCTGCGGAACTTGCGGGAATACGGGAGGCTGACCGTTTTATGAGAACGCAGACACCCCATAAATGGACAATATTGTGCGATGCCAAATCAGCGCTACAGGCGCTAAAATACTTTTTAAACAAAGGACCATACTATCTGCTCGTGCTGGAAATCGTCGAACTTTATCACAGTGCCGAGTTAAGTGGCCACGTGATCACCTTTCAATGGGTGCCTAGCCATTGTGGTGTTTTTGGTAATGAACTCGATGACAGGCAAGATCGGCCTCCTCTTCCTCTGATGAAGTACGGATTGCCTACTCGCGACGTGACACCAACTCCATGATCAAGGCACTCATGCAGGACCTTACAAAGGCTTACAGAGCCCACTCTGATAACATTCACAGACGTCTACATATGATTGACCCAGACGGTAAATTCTGTTTGCCCCCGAAGTTTACACGGAGCAAAACATCATTGCTACACAGGATTCGGCTCGGCGTTGCTTTCACCCGTCGCTACGCACACCTCATCGGCCAATCGAACAGCCCTGATTGTGTACACTGCCAGATGCCCGAAACACTGCAACACGTACTGTGCGACTGCCCGGCATATATGCTGGAGCGAAGGACGTTAGACAGTTTCTTAGCCAGCGTTGGCAGGCAACTACTGTCGGAGGAAGCTATCCTCGGTCCATGGCCTGACACTGCAATTTCAATGCGTGCAACAAAAGTATTGTTGGAGTTCCTGCAGGACACCAAGCTCGACGAGCGGCTCTAGCGAGGCAACTGTCTCATGTACATAAGCACTCACCACTTCTCTTATCATCATCATCTATTCCAATACTTTAACTCCCCTTCCCTCTTCCCCAGTGCAGAGTAGCAGACTAGAGCGCACTAGCTCAGGTCGACCTCTCTTTCTTTCCTATCAATAAATTCTATTCATTCATACATCGTATGACTATATTATATGAATATAGATTACGAACAGGTACTACGTTAAACCGCCTGAAAAGTTGTTCTGTATGTGCAGTGAAGGGCACTCCAGCTATGTGTTTAAGGGCTTTTTTCTGAAGTACACACAAGTGCTGTAAATTGAATGACGTAGTTTTGCCCCATACAAGAAAGCAGTAGTCTAAGCTGGGCAAAAATAACGCGTTGTAAATCAGTAATTTAATATTGTGCGGTAGAAAAAAACGTAATCTAGCCAAAATGCCGACAGTTCTCGAAAGTTTGGTAATAATGTGTTTAATATGCGTGTCCCAGGACATATGCTTGTGGAAGTATACACCAAGTGTTTTGAAAGAGTCAACAACTTCTAAAGACTCTTTGAACCTCGTATTCGTAATACGTGGATCTTCTTTCGGGATGCGTATGTGTGTGTGTGTGTGTGTGTGTGTGTGTGTGTGTGTGTGTGTGTGTGTGTGTGTGTGTGTGTGTGTGTGTGTGTGTGTGTGTGTGTGTGTGTGTGTTGCGTAATACTGATAAAAATTCCACTCTGTCTCATATTGAGAAGCGCGCTTCAATCTTGTAGTGTGAAACAATGGTTTGCCGATGCTGTGCCAGCCGCCCACCCACATGTAGGCGTTGTTCCTGCCTGGCACGTGTCCACTAAAAGCGTCGAATGTGGTTGTACCGTTTCTCCCGACAGCCTTTTTGAGATACCCGCTCTCCTCGCTACAGCGCTCTTCGTACACTCGCACGATGACACGCGCAGATAGATTCCAGGCCTGGGTTCTCGGTCGCGGCTGCTCTGGAGAACACTACTGCAGCACTCTCGCTCGAGAGAGCAAAGAAGTCGGCATGTATTCCGTTCGGCCGCCCGCTTCGTAGCTGAGCGCCACTAGTTTTCGACCACCCACACCTTGCTGATGCCTTGGTCGGAACCTGCAAATTAGCCGATGCGCCCGTGGCCATGACACCAGACATTGATACTCAACCTAGCGACGCCTGCCGCTGACGTTATGTGCCCGTCGCCTGAGCGCGAGCCACAAACTGCGTGCAGATCCCTTTACGGTTAATAGAGCACCGTTTGCGTACCCTCCTACTGGGGGCGTTAGCGCGCCTACTTCCACCGGCGTGCCGAAATGGGAGCTGGCAGTAATGACGCCAGGAACCCACCGGCAACCGTTAAGGACTGCCGCCTTGCCTAAGGCGTATGCAAACTAACTCAAACACTGGGCCGAAAGAGAGACGCCTCCCGCCACCTTCTCGTGGACCCTGAAAAAAAAAATTTCCTGGGCGTGCGTTTATTGATTGTTGGATCGAGTTTAACGTTCCAAGGCAACACGCAGACTTGAGACACGCCTGGGGGAGGGGGGAGCTGGATTAATTTTGACTACGTGGGGTTTCCTTAACGTGCACCCAAAGTACGGCACAAGAGCTTTTTTTTTTTTTTTTCATCCGCCTACATAGGCGTGCAGCCTCCGCGGCCGGGAATCAAACTCGCGCCCTGGTGCTCGTCGCTACACGCGCGGCGTTGCTACAGAATATTGCATCGCACGAACAGCCGCGTAAGCAGAAGGTTGTTGGCGCAAACAGGTAGCGAATCTGATAGAATTCTCTTTGTGGGCGCGGGAAACGCAAGATCGTTGAGGAACACAACGCACAGGCCCGGTTGGCCGAAGGTGCGAGGCCGCTGCGTGTGCAAAGGGCATTTGTTACCTGCCAGAACTATTGCGGACGAACAGCAATTTATTCCTCCACTTCTCCATACCCCTCGAAGAGCAGCTTACTAAGCGCAAATTTATTTAAGATCCTCGTTTGTCGTTTTGTCCCTCTTCCTTATTTGCATAACCGCTGGGGGTGACTATGGCGTTCGGCTTCTGAGCCTCAAGTCGCCAATAGTTGTAACTTATGTTACAACTAGTGGGGCTCTTACGGTCTCGTTTTCAAGCCCTGCTCGATCCCAATTCGTAGTGAGCCCGTTTGTTTTCCAAAGGGTGTTTGGGCACTACAGTGTAGAAATTGGTGGCGCCTACGTGAAACGCGGAAGGAGCGACTACAGTGAAACGTGACGCAATGTTATCGTACAGCGCCGACTGCTATCGTAGATCAGGATACGTAGATCAGGATACGTAGATCAGGAGTCTCAAAGTTACGCCAATCTTCGGGCAGCAGATGCCGAGCATAGCTGAGTGCAGGCTGTACATTGAGGCCATCGGGCTGCAGAGATAGATACTTCAGTGTGAGCTGGAGAGGTTAGACTAGTCATACGCCTGGTTGTGGTAGAAGCCTAAAAGTGAAGAAACATCGAAAGAAATTGAATAATAAAGAAACATAAGAATGAAAGGCCCACTGATACGCGCACTTAATTTAAGAAAAAAATCTTCTTAGAACAAATACCGATAGGCAAAAGTAATCAACTCTACAGGGCCTTATTAAGGTCTGTGGGAGCGGAATCGCCAACGTTTCCGCCAAATGAAATAGCCTACCTAGCAAATTACTCAGAAGTTCAGGAAGCCCACGTGGTCCTCCTAAGCGTCTCTAGACTAAGCCCCTATTTATGGTGAAGTAAAATTCGCTATCATGATGTCAGTAACCCCGACGCTCATGCACAAGTACGAACGTTAATTGTAAATTTATATGCCACGAACATATAGTGCACGACTGCTACAGCTGGAAAAAAAAAACATGCGCGTAGATGGTGATGGTGACGTGCACTTTACGTTGGGTGAGCCGTGAACTGGTGTACCACGCCTGGGCAAGAATAAAAACAAATAGAAAATACAACACGGTAGGAGAGGATACACTTTATTGCGCTAATTTACAGTCATTCAGCGGTCAGACCGAGTACTTCCATCTTCTTGTCGATGGTGACTCCCGTCTTGCAGGGTTGGCGCCCCTATTCCAGGGCACCACTGAGCGTGGCTGCTCGTCAGGCATGGTGTACCAGCCCCGTTATGATTCGCCCACGAAGAGGGAAACCGAGAAGACGAGAGAGAAGAAAATAGAGAAAGCTCATCCCAAGCGTGTCGCATGGAACTCGCAGCAAACTACACAGTTTCGAAGCCTGCTATGCTGTCCGAGTAACGAAGACGAGGATGACGACAATGAGGTAGACGGCTCCAAGATGACTACAAAACAGGGAATTTTTTCTTTTTATGTTCGGCGGTCAACATCAACAACGGCATTTGGAGACGTCGGCGGCGTTCGCACGAAGTGCTGCGGCGGGAATCAACGTGATTATGCTTGGTTTACGACGTCCATCGCCGACAAGTTTTTCGAGTGCTATGAAAAGCCCATAATAGCTGTCATAGTAAACTTGGATGTATATCTGCCCTGGATTTAGGTAATCGTGTACTTCACCGAGCCGCGGTGCTTTTGGATGCCTTGGCACATGGCCCTGTTGTTCTAGACTTTTGGAGGGCCCTGGACCAGGTTAGTACGCAGAACTATCAGCCGGCAAGCTAGGCCATTCCAAATGCAGCAACACAGGGCACGTGTGGCGAAATAGCTTTTAGATAGAGAAGAAGGCCCGCCACATGAGTAAGTCGCAAATTCCAGTACTCAGACCCTGCTTCCGTGAAAATGTAAGCCTAGATTGCAGAACAGTCGGCTGACTATAATAACAATAAACCGCGTGCGCTGACATGAGTCAAAAACAGTCATGACTCACCGAGAGCCGCAACGTCGCAACGCCATTTACTACTAGTGTCAAAAGCCCATATTAACTATCACTGCACAAAATACTGCTGTGAGAAATAAATTTCTCTGAGAAGAGCTAGCAAGAAGGATGACAAATCAGGCTTGTGCGACGCACTGATGGCTTAAAGCTGTATAATATACGATTAGAGCATACAAAATATTCTAACAACGAGAATCCTTTATAGGTTATCTAATGTACCCACAATGCAAAACATACATTGTTTATAGAAAAATAACATACAGAACGAAGAAAACAGTAAAACAACGCACTTAATCAATTCATTTTAGAATAGTTTGCGCAGAATGAAGAAACGTAGGAATAGTATGCAGTGTCGCATAACACCGAGCGCGATTGTACACAAAGCATTCAAAGACAATTATAACAGACGTGAGCGTCACAGTCCGATCAGGAAGGGTAGCCTCTGTGCACTTCTGATAGGCTGCCTTTAAGTACAGTTGAAGCTGTTTCGTCGGCCTGAAGCGGTGCTGCAGGCCCTTCGGCGCTGTGATTCACTATTCGGTTTCACCTACTCCACGACCTAAAACCTCACACGCGCTGCGCTTAATTACCTATACACTAGTGCCTCCTCGGGCTACAAAGCTTGCGTTGAAATGGTTGTCTGCATCCTGCAATAAGCACGAAAATACGACCATAAACTGACGCTGCGGCTCCTCCCCACGGTCCTAACGGAATATCCGCTGACTTGGGGACATCGTTTCGTGGCCACACCTAAGCAGAAATAAATTACATTCGCTTTGCGAAGCTGTTTGCAGGCGACGTGACGGTAGCTTCGTTGTTCTGCTTCAAAGTACGACAAAGAAAAAGGCGTCGTTACTGTAGGCGTGCGTTGTAGCTGAGGCGATAGAGCTGCAATCTGCTAAGCACGTATACACTTGGTCGCACTCCGATACTTGGTACACAGCACACGAACTCCGGAACGAAACACTTTGCGCGAGGAAAAGTGGAGAGCCTCCCCCTCTCCTTTCGTCGCCCGTCGGCGCTTTCAATTTGTGCTTGTTCCCCTGCCGACAAGCTCGGCCCAAGGACCGAGAGGGGAAGGGAGGGAGAGTGACCTCGGCGTCGTAGACCGATACGGCGGCGGCGGCGGCCACGCTGTAAAAGTGCGGAAGTGTCAACGACCACGACATGCATCAGCTGCAGAGCCCAAGCCAAGTGCTACGCACATAACGGCCGCGCCGTGCGCGTTTATAACGCCCAGCCGCCACCTCGTCTTGACGCACCTTAAAACTGCACCGCGTATACCAACCAGCTATAGCTTCCCATCCTTCAAGGCAGCCACTGAAAAAGAACACAAGAGAAGACTGCGGTCGTCGGGTCGACGTTTTCTCGTTTCCCTGTTGTCGTGCTTTTGTCACTCGCCTCATTTTCTTTTCTTCTTGTTCTCCTCCATTGGGCCCTGCACGCTAGCGCTACAGTGTGCGCTCAAACATTTACTCAGCCGCTCTCGCCTCCTGCCTGGCGTCGGCCGGCTTTATTGGTCGTGGCCCGGCTGGTCTCGCCAACGGCGCTGATGGAGTGTGGGACGCTTTTGATAGTTTGTGCCCGCGCTGGGGGAACAACCCCAAGGCCAAGAGATTGGCGACGTTTATGTCTCCGGGCATATCTGCACACGCCACACGACTGCAGGCGTGCCGTCGCAGGCTTCAGCCCAAGCGCGGGTGGCCGATGTCCCGAGAGGTTGCCGGCCAGCGCGAGTGTCCCGTCACGGCGGCAGCACGGCGCGTGGTGCAATACATAGCCGGGACTTGTCCTCTGGAACTGAAGCGCGAGTGCTGAATCAAGAGTCTCTTCCTTGCCGTTTCTGCTCATTTTGGTGAAAGCGGTTGCGTAGTTATGATAATTTCATTCGCTATTTGTTTCTGCTCCCGTGACTGTCTGGCGCAGGAGGCAAGTCATTTTCTGGATATGCATTCGAAGTAACTTCAAGCAATTCACGCCTTAACAAGGCGCAGGTTTGAACTTCATACATACTCGTGGCGGTGGTTTGCTGGTAACGATATGCTGCCTATTAGAGAAATGGGCGTGATGGTGGTCCACTGCACACGCTGCATAAATATTACGTCACAGAGACGTCATTACAATGAGGCAGAATGAAATATCGGGACGACTAAATTTCGAACCTACAAACAAGATGGCCTTCAAAAGCAAACAAGCTACAATGTGGCAGAAGACGAATAAGTATGAGAAACACGTGCGCCCTGGTACGTCTCGTAGATTTATTCGAGAGAAACACAGAAAGCTCGAGGAGCTTGTTTTTATACATATGCAAAATTTATTTCAAGAGCAGTTACAGCTGCTACAGGATGCATTCATTGATGAGACCAACAACACACCGCTGCCAAGGCTAAAAGAATGCGGGAAACGCTACTTCGCTGATGCCCTGTAAATTCTGCCTTGTTTTCGACAACCAGCATTTGTTTTCCCCTCCAGTTGTTTCGAAGTGAGAAGCTATAATAATAGTGCTTCTTGATAGCTGGGTGAATTGGAAGTGGGTAACGGGAGGGAGCCACGGAGCTGAGCGCCAGAACCAGAGGACCAGCATAGCAGGCTCTTAGAACGGACTAGCGCGTGCCGTGCTTGCACCATGAGCACGGCACGCGGACGTGGTCAAAGCGTTCATATAGATAAACGTGGTGAAAGCGAGAGCCAGGTGGCAAGAAAGACTGTTTTGATGTGCCGGGTACCCCTAGTAAACTCTTATATCTAAACCAGTTGACGAAGTTCACGCGCGACGTACTTGGAAGAATTTGTACGGAAGACATACACCATAGGCTTATGATCCGTTAGAAGATAACATGGCTGGCCCTCCAAGAAGTGAAGTGCTGGATGGTGCACGAAATAGCGAGCAGCTGGCGGCCAAAGACGCTGTAGTGACTCTTGGCAGGTTCGGGCTTCCGAGAGAAGAAGCCCAGTGGACGCCACTCAGAGTCGATTTGCTGCTAGAGAACAGCGCCTGTGACCACACTGGGAGCATCCACCAGGATGCGAGTAGGAATGTTAGTTCTCGAGGGGATGAGAAGCACCGAATGGGCGACAGCTTGTTTAGCAGCCCTGAAAGCAGCTTGAGCTTCCAGAGACAAGGAAATCGCGGATGAGTCGACCCCTTGGTCGTACGATGACGGTCAGTCAGTGGGTGCAGAAGCTCTGCGCAGTGCGGAATAAAGCGTCAGGAGAAATTCACTAGGCCCAGGAATTCGCGCAGCTGACGTAGGCTAGTGGGTGCTGGGAAGTCTTGCATGGCCTGGATGTGGGAGGGCAACGGACGAATTCCTAGTGCTCAGATGTGGTGACCCAAGAACTCAAGATCGGAAGACCCAAAGACGCATTTCTGGTGGTTGACAACTAGGCTAAATTGTTGAAGGCGCTGAAAGAATTCCCGGAAGTGACGCTCATGATCTTTCGACTAGGTCTCGCGACGAGGATGTCGTCGATGTAGGCAAATACTGCCGGGAGTCCGCACGTTACCTCGGCAATGAATCTTTGGAACGTTTGAGCTGCGTTGCGAAGCCCAATGAGCATGCGTACATACTCAAACAGACGGGAGTGTGTAGTAATGACCGTCTTCGGGATATCGGAAGGCTCAACGCGGATTCGGTCATAGGCCTTGACAAGGACTACTTTACTAAAGATTTTGCATCCTTCCAAGTGGCCTGTGAAAATTCGAATATGTGGAAGTAGATGGCTGTCATGGACCGTGTGAGCACCCACAAGTCGCCGCACGGACGCCAGTCACCCGGTTCTTTCTTGGGTACCAGATGAATTAGGGAGGCCCAACTGCTGGACAAATGGCGAATGATACTCAGCTGGAGCATGTGCTCGAATTCCCGTTTAGCAATGTCCAGACGCTTACCGAAAAGGAGGCGCGGACGCGCTGTGATGGGTGGACCACGCGTGACAATGTGGTGGATTACACTGTGCTTGGGTGGCTCATTTAAATTGCAGGGCCTCGTCACTTGAGGAACGTCTTCGAGGATGCGAGTGTACGGGCATGGTGGAGTCATAGTGCGGATACCAATGGGAGCGACAGCCGACAGAATTCCAGGGATGGGGAGTTGCGTCTTGCTGTCAGTCAGGCGACGGTGGCGGATGCTGACGTTGAGGTCGAAATGGGTCAGAAAGTCAGAGCCGAGGATAGGTGGATTGACGTCGGCTACGATGAAGACCCAGCGGAACATGTGCCGCAGGCCAAGGTCGAGAGTGAGGGACCGTAGACCATACTTGGCGTTGAAGGCAGAGTTCGCCGCGTGGAGCGTAGAACCAGGTGACTTAGAAGAGCGGTCACACTTGGAGGACGGCAGTACGCTGACCTCGGCAACGGTGTCCACAAGGAAGCGCAGGCCGGAAGTGCGATCCATGACGATTAAAAGGCGGTCGGGTTGTAAGGCGAAGTCACATGCCGAGTAAGGGAACTCGCAGTGCATTTCCTGACCACTGGCATGGGGACTTGCGCTTGCGGGCGCAGTACTGGAAAGTGCGATGGTACCAGCAAATAGGTGAGATTCGAGGACTGCTCGGGAAGAGGGACGGCGGCTGGGACGTGAGAAGAAGCCACGCTGGTCATGAGAGGGCGTCCGAAGGGTTTCGATGGAGACAGTGAGCTGGTCGATCCGTGACTCTAAGCGAGTCATGGTAGAGGATTCTGGTATTGAAGAAAAGGCGGCGACAGAAGGAGAAATTGCATCGCGGACTCAATCAATGAACTGGGCGAGGCGGTCGAGGGTCAAGTCTCCTGCAGCGGCCAAGACAAGGCGGGTGGACTTCGGCAAGCGCTGCACGAAGAGCTCTTTCAACAGCGTACCGTTCGCGTCGACGTTGCTTGAGCCCAGGAGCCACCGCATGCGGTTGAGAAGCTGGGAAAGGCGACGATCTCCAAGCTCCTCGGAGGTGAGCAGGTTCTGGAGGCGCGCGCTTTCAGACGCCATGGCGCACTCCAAAATACTCTGCTTCAGTTGCTGCAACGGGGCATCCCCCAAAGATGCAGCGATGACGTCCGCCACTTCGTGAGCAACCTCAAGAGACAGGTTGGCAAGTAAGTGGCGATACCAAGAAGTCTCCGAGTTGATGTGGCGTAGATCGAAGGAGGCTTCAACCTGGGTGAACCTAACCTGTGGGTCCTTGCGCCAGAATGTCGGCAGGCGAAGCTATAGAGCTGCGACGTCCTGATGGCGCGAGGTAGCGTCAGGCGGAAGGTTGCCTGAGGACAGCAGTAGGTTGCGCGGGTCGGTCATCTCGTAGTCCGGAGTCACCAATGTCGGGAACCAAGGGGTTGCAGCAGATCGCCAGAACCAGAGGACCAGCGCAGGAGGCTCTTAAAACGGACTAGTGTGTTTGGTTTAGTTTGATGCCTAGTGCGTGCCCTGCTTGAACCACGATCACGCGCCGCCCAGCCTTGTTTCTTCGTCTTTTGCAGCGCCGACCGAGAGCGCCGACCTCTAGCGTCCGCACGTAGCGGCGTTGGTGGGCGCTACAGATGCATCAATAGAAAGTGTGCGAATAGACGGGACTGGCGCTCGTCTGTCCCCTTCTTTCCTTGTGACCCGTCTTGTCGCGCAGTTTGTATCAATGAGAAATTATAACTGCGGTTAAAATATGCGTGTGATAGGAATTTTTGACCGCAAATCTCTTTACAATACGTGAAATATTAAAGATATACTTTAGAAAAAGCCATTCATCGGCGACGGCGAAATATCGTGCTCGTGCGGAAATGAAGCACGTCTGAACCCAATCAATTCACCAGCATACCTTCGTTCATTCGGTAAAACCAGTCTTGATATCGAAACTTCCGCGCCACTTTACCCGGTGGTAAGAACCGCCGTATCACTGTCTTCGCCGGAACGCTGCATTTACAGGCAATTATTAGTGCCGACTTAGACAGTCTACCCATCCCGTTGTGATAACGGTCACGCTATAGAAACAATTGACCATATCCTGTTAGAATACCCTACCTATATGGAGATGAAACAATACTTTATCAAAGCCAAATGGACAAAATTATTCCCGCACACCTTACACTGAGAAGCACATGAGGTCCAATGTTTTGTCCTACCCAACGGCAAGCTTTAAACGTGCTGTTTGCATGTATCCTGGAAATTGGCCTGGCTGACAAGCTTTAGGAAATGCTATACGTACGCATTAGAATGAGCGAACCTTATTTTCAAATTGTGATCATTTTTAAAGTTACACACCGAATATCATCTGAAGTGTAAATACAGAGTCCATCTTTTTCGCAGCTTTCTCTCTTTCTTTCTTTCTCCCTCTTAGGACCTTTCAATCCCTCGTCCCCTCCTCCATGCAGAGCAGTATGTAGGCGACTATGCACACACAGGGAGGAATCTATGCGTTTCATTAAAGCGCCCTCTCTTTCCCTCTTCCGTTTCTAAGAGGCGCAACATTTGCATCGCAACTTCAAGAAGTATTTCCCGCGCGTTGCGCGCAACGAAAGTGCTTCTACTCTTCCTAGGGACGGGAGGTCTCGATTAGACACTGTGGGCAGCTTTAATGTGAATGTACCTTTGTGTGGGTGTTTCTGCCAGTTATGTATGTGTTTGTTCAGGGCGTGCGTAATTCTCATATTTAATCCAACATCTGCAGTAACTTTCTAGACCGTCAGCAAAGCTAACATCGCTAGGACCCTTTGCTCTATCGCTCTCTTACATCGTTCTTAAGCGCATGTTACTAAACACAATATCAAACTGGGAAAAATACTGCAAATCCTGGAAAAGTAACAGACTTGGTTCATTTAGAGTACTGCACGCTAATGAGGTGTGAAAAGATGTTTAAGCGAAAGAGAAGAAATGCTGAAAATTTCACTTGAACAACAAATGAAGGCATAATTCCTCCATTTCTGTCGGCCGCTCTCTTTTGTCTATGCGATGGGAATCACGACCGCGGCATGAACATTCAGGACTAGCTTCGCATTATAGATTCGTTCGTGCCTCTGTAGAGGCCCAAAACGGTGACTTCCTTAGAGGACCGGGTCCGAGACAGGCTAGCGTTAGACACCTAACTCACTTTGTCGATTCGCATGTGAAAGACCAGAGTTGTCTATTATCATCACCATCTTATTCATCCTCTTTTATTACCACTGCAGGACGAAAGGCTCTCCGAGCGTTATCCAATTAACTCCGTCATATTTAATGACATCTCCCTTCCCTTTACCCCCATCCCCTAACAGGCCTTGAGCCGTCTGATCCGTTCTGATGGCTACGCATACCGCGGCTGAAAATAGCCTTCGGGGATATTCGGAAATTACTTTTCGATATCTTGTTCGGGATATGAGTGTATAGACAATGGAAGCTTTCGAAGGGAAAAACGCATATACGAATGCTTATGCTTTCAGAAAGTAAGGCAGCTTTATACTGCAGCTACTTTACTTGCCTGAATGTTGAGTTACGTTGGAACGGTTAACTAGAAAACTCAAGTGGAAAACACAATACAATGCTAGCGATTTATTTATTTATTTATTTATTTATTTATTTATTTATTTATTTATTTATTTATTCACAATGATGCTGATATCATCGGTCAGTGCACCAGCTTGGTACTACAGAGTTTCGTGTTACATGTCAGAACAATACAAGTAAAAAAAGGTAAACGCCATCAGTTACACGATGAAAAATAAACATTAGAACGTGCGTAATGATGTAACTTTATAGAAACGAAAGGTCAATATAAGATGTATGCAAAGAAACGAACGGGAAAATATGTAAAAATGATACGTACTTTCATATATATCGTTTTTCGTATTGTCCAATGTATGAAAATGAATGGAGAATGAAAAAAAATAACATCCTTAAGCCCCTGGAGACTTTACAAATTAAGTTTCAAGTTCTAAATATATGAGATATGGCATTTCTCGCGTGCCAGCATGCAGAGCGAGTTTTTTTAAAAAATATTAAACCAAGGGAAGACGAGAAATTGGGATGTTGATTTATGCAACGATACGAAATATGCTGGTACTCGTCTTCATTCTCTATGCCGGTAGATTGGACACTCGTAATGACTCTGTGCTGATTATATTCGGGTCTATTCAGTTCCATTCCTACCCGGCATGGTGGCTATGAGCTGTTAAGCGTAGCCCGAGGGTGCGGGGTCAAATCGTGGCCGCTGCTGACGCATTTCGGTGGGGGGCAAAACGCGAACACGCCCGTTTACCGTGCATTCGGTGCACGAACCCCAGGTGGTCAAAATTTATCTCGAGTCACCCACTACGGCGCGCCTCATAATAACATCGTGCTTTTTGCAGGCAAAGCCCCAGAATTTTTTTAATAGTTTTTTTTAATTTTGGTTCCATTCTGTTACTGTAAGCAAGAAGAAATTTTGCTAAAACGTGTCGTGATGCATAAGTATTCTAGTGTAGTGTACGTATGTGGAGCGTATGTACGTTGAATGTGGAAACCAGATGGTATTTAGCGTATTCGAGAAGTGCTCTAACAAACGTTTTGAAGGCTGGCATTATAGTAGTTTTACTGAGAGCATAATGCTACTTTTGAACAAAAACGGTTCGTGTTATGCACGAGAATATCGCTCCGAAGAATTTACGTTGATCAACCTAAGTTCGCCGTGTGCCGTTACTGTCATATTTGAAGTAAGACTCCATTTTTGCTAGTCAAGAAGATATATTTTTATGCTTGACATCTGTTGATTAGAGCATCGCACAGCTCTAATTTCCCAATAAATTACGTAGTCATCGGCGAAAAAGCTTTAAACTGCAGTCAGCATTAGCTGTGATGTCATTAATAAAAATTATGAAGAGTAATGACCCAAAAACGGAGACTTGAGAAGCTACAGATGTTACGGAGACTGTGTTAAACGGCATTTGAAAAAATGTTCCAAAAACCATGGGAACTCATACTTCAACGTGCTGTTATCACTGGCTTTACTCAACAATAAAATATAACAAAAACATAGACATTTCGCCAGCTATGCGGGTAGCATCGTCAATACCCAAATGGCAACAAATGAGAAAATACATCCTATTTGTGTATGATACTGCTGTAAACATCCGGCAGGGGGCCACGGTTAGAATCGCATGCAGGTGGCAAAACGTGCATAGATGCATGCATAGGTGGCGAAATGTTTATGTTTTTGTTATATTTTATTGTTGAGTAAAGCCAGTGATAACACGTTGAAGTAAACGGCATTTGTTCGCAAGTCACAAAGTGTGAGTTATTAGACAGGAAATGTTTTATCCAAGGGGAAACTTGCCTTATTTTATTAACGCTTTCAACGCTGGTCGTTAATTTGTGGCGATATAAACAATCAAACGATTTAGTTGGATTGGGTAAAATCATGTCAATTATTTGATCGCAACTATTGATTCTAAAAACGAGCTCATCAACCGGTTCGGTTAGCTGTGTTACTCTTGATAAACCGTAGCGAAAGCCATGTTCGTATACAAAACAAGCTAGTGCGCTCTAAAAAAATGGTCATGTGTTTTAGGATTATATGTTTCGGAAGTTTACATGATACACTAGTTAGCGGACTAAATAAAAAAATTGAAATCATCTTTTTATCGCCTGATTTATGACTTGGTATGACCTTTGCTGTTTTCAAGTCATTTGGTACCTGATGTGACGTGAGTTATTTCCGAAGCATCACGTCGCTCGGCATATTTTTCGAGCGAAAATTTGGCATGTCAACAAGACCGCTTGATATTTAGCGTACACATTAAGTAAAAGTTTAAGTATACACTATTGTCTGTAAAGTCTAGGTCATCAGTGTTAGCAGACTCTTCTGTTAGAACTGTGGGAATATCATTGTCAACTTTTTAAATACTGATCACAAAAAAAAATCTTTATATGCGTTACCTTTGGTAACGTTTTTCTTTTGGAAGTAGAAGTTTCGCTATTATCTCACTGGTGCGAAAATTTCTGTAGAACTTTGGGAAGATACTTATTAGTTGGCGTAAGATTACGTTTAAATAATGTTCTTTGGCACGGTTAGAGTTGTGTTGACCTTCCACGATGAAAATAGTTGATTTCGTCATTCTTTATTTATCCTTTCCGTTGGCTTTTAGGCCCTACGTGACCTTTTCCCTCGTCCCTTTGCGCGAATCCCTGCTCGCATCACAGGTCATTTTTAAGCGGTTGTTTGGTTTTTCATAGGGATATGTAGCGGGCTCGCGCTGTAAAGGATGTAGATTTAAACTCAAGCTTAACGGAAGCTATGTCAACGAAGACATGGAAAACCGTTTGTGAAAAATAATGGAACGTATGATGTCAGCATGTTGTTTTCACCAGTGTAATCACATCAATATCCAGCACCAGCATTTGCAGTACGCTGGTGTCATTGGTGTATTGAAAATAGATTTCTACTAATATAGGAGAATAAGGTATCGAAGCGCAGCTAAGGGACAACTCACACGTTGGCATATGTCGGGACGGGACATACAACGAATGATGTCAAGTTGGGTGTCATCCATTTAGAAATGATGCTCGAGATGTATTATGCAAAGTCCGGCTGCGAAGTTACACGAAGAGGCGCGGGATCCCAGCATCTCCACGAAATGTCAGGCTATTTATTCAGACCACAGAACACTAAGCAAACCCAGGTGGTTCCAGCTAAGCAGGAGCTTTCATCTCGCACACAGCGACAGGCCATAAGCGCATCTTCTTCTCGAATACGTATAGGTCGAAAAGCCTTGCCGGTTGCTTCCTTGAAAGTTTTGAACGTGATACGAGGTGACGAAGCTTGAGGGTTAGCATGATGTCCAGCAGTGCCTCCGTGGCTGACGATGAGCAGTGCGCATTACGTGAACGGCGGGGGAGGGGGGGGGGGGATGTGTCGCATGTGATCATGAATGGCATTGACGCACGCGTGACTCCGGTTCCGGCTGCGATGAACCAACGATTAGTAGGCTCGCGACGTGCAGGCTCGTGTGACCACCGCCCATATAGCGTAAAAAAATTTTGGTCGAGAATCTGTCTCTGGACAGAAGTGGCAACATGAGCGAGCACAGCGCTGCCCCGAGGCCGCTCGGCATCGACACGAAGCGGAACGAGAGACAAAACTGAACGCAGCGTGAAACGCGAGGCTGCAGCAGCGGCCATTCGGGAAAAGGGAACAATCAGACAGAACGCAGCTTTTGTCGTCGTGTGAGGGGGTCGTGCAGCATTTGCCAGCGCACTCTGCACCATACGATAACGGGGGCGTAAAGCTGATACAAGCCGTACGCAACCATGGCTAATTTGTACATGACATATGTCTGAGCTTTTTTTTTTGCTACACTGAAGGGTTCCAAGTCTACAAGGCAGGGTGTATCGCGCCTCCTCCTTCCCTTTTCGGAAGACTCTGGACTGGCAGAGCTGTGGCAGTGCAACGTAGAAAGGGATTTCATTCTTAAAGAGTGCTGTGAGGCACGACGATTGTTGGCACTGGACAAGGTGAAAAACGCTTGCAGCAACGCAACAATCGCAACAACAACGACCACATGGTGAGTGCAACACATATACCATCAGGTGGGACGTTCTTTCGTACCGAGGTTCAAACTTACTCACTCGGCATGCTTTGTGATCGACTGTGATTCACGCCAGTTGTGCAAGGGGATGCATAGGCAAGCGGGGTACTTAATTCACGGGTGTCCACAAAGAATTCCGCCGAGATTGTTTTCGTTTTTTTTACTAAACTGTCGTTAAAAAAAACGCGAACTGCGAACGATCTCTAGCGCATGATTACCTAGCTTTAACGCGGGTAATGCGGGATAGATTTATGCAGACCATTGCCGGCGACTTGCAAGTACTTGTAGCTTTATGTCGCTGCCACAACACATGAACGACGTCGACTGCAGCTGCCTCGCAGATCCTTTGTCACTTTATTTTTACACAGCGGGGTTATAAAGACGATAACGAAATCCTGTAATAAAAAAAAACTCTGAAACGACATCATTTCGCGCTGCTTCTTACAGATGTGATTAATGAATGGTGCTTCACTCCTTCGAATAAAATGTTGGCCTAACACCTGTAGTAAGATATATATTATTCAAAGCACAGAATACCGTGTTGCGCCGAAACATGTCTGATGCGTACAATATAGAATTTCACAATACCATTTTATGTCTCGTGTAGCAGGCCCACCGTGACACCAACAAGCGTTTATTCTGGAGGGCAGAGGCACGTGAAAAGTCTCGAAGATGTCGTCATGCGCATAAAATTAATTAGTCGTTATGTAGCGAGAACGAAAAGAAAAAGAACACGAAGATATATTGCCAATGCGAAGGCGCATAAATGTAGCAAACAAATAAATAATTTGTGCGCGCCTGGTCTGCGATGAATTTTGCACGTTCGAAGGTTAGGCAGCGGTTCGTGAATCTTGAATGCTCTTTTGGACTGATCACCATCTGTGCATGTGTAAAACGAATGGCTATAAACATCTCTGTCTCTGCCTGCGCGATGAGGCGCGGCCAGAATTATACAGAAGCCGGGTTTCCCTAAAGACTCCTCTTTTCTTCCATTTAGTGGACGTGCCAGAACTTTATCAACGAGCCTGTTTCGTTTTCTCCTGATGGTACTTTAGTTAGAAAGAAACGTAACAATGGCGAAAGATGACACGAAGCTCCGAACGAAGAAGCACTTGGTTCTTTCCTCACATTTAGTATGCACCCACGCTATGCGTTTAGCAACCCGAAGTGGGAGAAGTAAAAAAGAAACGTGAGAAGAGAACGCAATAAAAAACAAGAAAGAAAGCTGCTCGACCCGCGAATGCACGCAAAATTGCCGCACTACTGGCCGCTCGTGGCACTTTGCATGCATTCTCGGGCTTCTTTCACACTCGGAAAAACACTTTTATGTAGCACGTATTGAGCAACAGAAAGCTGCATCGGGAGTTTTTCATGTCGACCTACAATTTTCTCACTGACACTTTTCATCTAGTTATAATATCTTATAAGTTGATTAATTATTTAGACCAATTATCTAATTAGGCGAAATGAAAACAAATGATTTGAGTATTTCCAAGCGACGGCCAACAACATTACGTTTGTTCTGTCCAGCTACGTGGCATTCGCATATTTTTAAACTCTGGCTACAGTTAGCTGGGACACACTGTATATGCTTTGAACTCACAGTAACGTTACAGTTGTAAATCAGGCGTTGTAACCATGCCAATTATTTTTTTTCTTTGTTGTCACCTCAAAATGGGGGGGCAGTTTCTGCAAAGTTACCGGATTTATAGTTGAAGCATGCATATGTTATGCCGCACGTGCGCTGAAGCAACGATATGTGGCTCTTTTCTCGCTCTTTGCGGGAGACTAGAACCTGGCGTTGCAAGCATTCGAACGCGGCGGGGCTACAATGAAAATGCGACTCATTGAGTGGCACGAGTTCGTGAATGCTCGGAGAAATTCCAGGGTATGGCGCAGCAAACACTAGAACGCTATGCGCGACGCTTAAGAGGCACGCTTCTTCGTGTGAGCAGCCAGATTTCTCGTGTCATGTACAATAAACCTGAAACACTCGAGAGAGAGAGAGAGAATGTCAGTTAATGAGCGGTAACTTCAAGTCGCAATTTCGTGGGAACATGGGATAACTGAGGTAAAGGGGTTTAGAGCTTGTGTACACGCATTTATCAGACAGGAGGTAAAACTTTTTGTTGATCAGTGATGGTTGATGGCACTTCTTTCTTCTGGTTTTGCACTTATAGTACTTCTCGCGCGTTTTTTTATGTGTTCCCGTGCACCTGTAGCGTGTATTTGCAACTGCTGTACTTCGCGTGCGGCGGTGCCAGGAACGTCAATTGCTCCCCCGTGCGAAGTATACAAACCATGTCTGATTTATCACAGACGCGTTTGCTGTAGCTTGAAGGAGGCATCGCATACGCGCTGTCCAAGCATACAGAAAGGCCACTTTAAAGGTCGCCTGTTTTACGCGCGGCTCTGAAACACAATTTTCGGGCGGCCCGTCCCGCCACTCTTGGTATTTGCCGGTGAGCGAAAGTTTCCGCACATGTTTCGCTATGTGCCAGTGCACCCTTGTCACAACCGTTGAGTCGGCCTCCGGCGGCACATAAGGCGGGACGAAGCAGTTCCGACACGTTAAAGAATTATTCGGAAAGGACTTCTCCGATGCCAGGAGCAGGCAGACGCGACAGTGAGCTGAAGGATGTATCGCTGTTGTTGCGTTTCGCCTGCGACACGTGGTTTTGCCGGCGCGACGGCGGCGGGGCGGCGGACATTTTGGCCCGATCGTCGTCACCGCAACACTCATCGCCAGGTGTTTCCAGGCGCGTCTGCGGCGATGCGACCGCCTAGGGATTTCGTTCCAGTCATTGTGCCCGAAACAGGCGATGCCAAAGAAGGGATCTCATTCCAGTTATTGGGCCCGAAGCAGGCGATGCCAAAGCAGGGATCTCGTTCCAGTCATTGTGCCCGAAACAGGCGATGCCAAAGCAGGGACCATCTTCTCGTTACAGTCATTGTGTCCGACCGGCAGCGCCACGACAGTGTGCTGCGCAGCGCCACGACCAGGTGCTACGAGATCGTGCGCAGCGCCACGACATGGTGCTACGGCATCGCTACGACAGTGTGCGTCACCATTAGCCCATTGTACATTCACGTGCTCGTCTTTTGAGGGGTTCCTTCTTGCCCTCAACTGCGAGAGTATAAAAACAGCTGCCCCCGGACGCCAGAGGAGGGCTCCGATTTCTTCTGTTGAGTGAAGTGCTCTCCCGTCTCTCTACTTCGGTCAAACCTGACCGCCAACTCTTTGCGATGTTAAAATAAACAAGTTGTTTCGTTGTTACCAGTCGACTCATGCTTTGCCGGGACCTTCGGATGCTTGCAGTTGTACCCCAGGCCGCCAGGCCAACGCTACCCTTGGGGCTTGCGACCCAGGTACAACCACGGGCGTCAGCGCCGAGTTCCCAACAGATCGTACCAGCAGTCCGATCCAAACATCTGGTGGCAGCGGTGGGATCGCGACAACGGAGGCCAGCAGCAAAGAGATGCAGTTGACAGTATGCTGAGCAGCTCAACGACGATCCGGGAGCAGTGCAACGAGCCCTGTGTGACGACTGGTTGCCTGCAGCGGAACGACTGCGTGGAATTCCTGCCTGCGAGGTTAGGTGAGTGCGGGACTTTCTTCTTCTGAGCTTTGCCAGGCTTTTGTTAGTGTCAGAAACAGAGCTGGTAATTGTGGTTGTCGTTGCTGCCGGGTTAGTTTGCGGCAAGACAATAGTAAGCAGTAGAGAAAGCAGCATTCAGAGCAGCCATGGATTTGAAGTCGTTGCGCAAACCGAAATTGTTGGAGCTTGCAAGAGAGTTGGGTCTGGATGTCTCAGACAAACTAAGAAAACCTGAACTGCTAAAGGCTATTCTTGAGTTAGAGGCTGAGGATGACGAGCTGTCGGAATGCCTTGAGACTATTGAGGAGAGGTCAAAAAGACAGGAGCGCGAACTTAAAGAGCAAAAAGAGAAACATGAGCGCGAACTTAAAGAGCAAAAAGAGAAATATGAGCGCGAACTTAAAGAGCAAAAAGAGAAACAGGAGCGCGAACTTAAAGAGCAGAAAGAAAAAGAAGAGCGCGAACACGCTTTGGAAATGAAGCGTCTCGAGGTAGAGATGGAACGCGCTCGTAATGGAAGTCAGGCACACGGTGCAGGAGAACGAGTATTGTTCAAAATGACTGACCTGATGCGGCCGTTTAAGCTTGGAGAGGACATTGGTTTGTTCCTGGTTAACTTTGAGCGAACGTGCGAGAAGCAGGGGTTCTCTCGGGAAACGTGGCCACAGCGCTTGCTCACTTTGTTACCCGGCGAGGCGGCCGACGTAGTCGCTCGCTTGGATAGAGAGGAGGCAGAGGATTTCGACACAGTGAAATCGAGTCTTCTAAAAAAGTACCGGCTGTCTGCGGAGGCGTTCCGTCGGAAGTTTCGGGAAAATGAGAAAGGCAGAAGTGAGTCATATACAGAGTTTGCGTATAGGCTTATGTCGAACATGCAGGAGTGGCTCAAAGAAGAGAAAGCGTTTGGTGACCACGATAAAGTTCTGCAGTGTTTCGGGCTAGAACAGTTTTATAATCGGTTACCGGAGAACGTGCGATACTGGGTCTTGGATAGGCCAGACGTTTGTACGGTGGCTAAAGCCGCTGAGCTAGCCGAGGAGTTTGTGACGCGTCGGGCTCGCGGAGCTAAGGACGGTCAAAAGGGTGAATTTGGCTCGAAGTTTGAGAGGCCGAGGTTCACGCCCATGAGATTAAAGGGGGACACGCGTAGTGAGGATGCGAGTGAAAGCAGTCCGACCAAACGTAAAGAGACGGCGGCAGCCAAACGCAGAAAGCGGTTCGAGATGAGGCGAGCGCGCTTGTGTTATACGTGCCAGAAGCCGGGTCACTTTTCGGCGCAGTGTCCGGAAACAACACCAAAAGTTGTGTTTTTTTCAATAGGCAGCACTGACGAGAACATGAAGCTTCTTGAGCCTTACATGCGAGACCTCCTCGTGAACGGGAAAGAGTGCCGAGTGCTTCGCGATTCCGCAGCTACGATGGATGTAGTTCACCCGTCTTATGTAGAACCCTATATGTTCACGGGCGAGTGCGCATGGATCAAGCAAGCCGTGGAAGCTCATAGCGTGTGTCTGCCGGTAGCAAAGGTGCTTATTGAAGGACCTTTCGGAGCGCTTGAGACAGAGGCGGCAGTGTCATCTATGCTGCCACCCCAGTACCCGTACCTATTTTCAAACAGGTCCGATCACCTCCTGCGCGAGAAGGGGCTTTTGTTTGGTGAAGCTAGTGTTCAGGCCTTAACCAGATCGAAGGTTCGGGAGCTCGCTGCAAAGGCGGTAGTTGCGGGGCCGACGTTATCAAACAACGAAAAAGGGTCAGAGGCGCAGCAAGCTGATATTCCGAGCACGCCCGAACTGAATAAACTTGAGTCTGTAACGTTAAAGGCGCCAGATACTGGAGAGGAAAATCCCGACGCGGGAAAGTTAGAAGAGCTATCTACTGATTTGCTCATCGCGCCTACGTCAGACGGACTTGATAGGTTGCTAAAAGTCAGCCGGACGGCTTTGATAGCCGAGCAAAAAAAGGATGGCAGCCTGGAAAACGTGCGCTGCAATGTCAAAGAAGGTATCGCCAGGAAAACTGCGCGTTTTGTGGAAAGAGGTGGAGTCCTGTACCGGAAGTATCTAGACCGCCGAGGAGTGGAGTTCGATCAGCTGGTCGTGCCTCAATGCTATCGTCAGGATCTGTTGCGCTTGTCACATGGGGGTTCGTGGTCCGGACACCTAGGAGTTAAGAAAACTAAGGACCGTCTCTTGCAAGAGTACTATTGGCCAGGGTGTTTTCGGGACGCAGACCATTTCGTGAGGACATGTGACACTTGTCAGCGGGTGGGCAAACCAGGGGACAAATCGAGGGCGCCGTTGAAATTGGTACCTATCATTACGGAGCCTTTTAGACGGCTCGTTATTGATACAGTGGGACCTCTGCCGGTAACAGCCACGGGGTACAGACACATTTTGACTGTGATCTGCCCAGCGACAAAGTTCCCTGAAGCAGTGCCGCTTAAAGAACTCAGCTCAGTTGAGATAGTTAATGCACTACTGTCCATATTTGCGCGAGTTGGTTTTCCTGCAGAAATTCAATCAGATCAGGGCACAGTGTTTACTAGCGCTTTGACGACAACTTTTCTCGAAAGGTGTGGGGTAAAGCTGCTACACAGCTCAGTGTACCACCCACAGTCGAATTCCGTTGAGAAGCTCCACTCCGTCATGAAGCGCGTGTTGAGAGCCTTGTGTTTTGAACATCAAACTGACTGGGAGCTGTGTCTGCCTGGGGTGATGTTTGCTTTAAGGACCGCGCCGCATGCGGCTACGGGGTTTTCGCCAGCTGAACTGGTGTACGGTCGCTCGCTTCGATCTCCGCTTCGCATGCTTCGAGAATCATGGGAAGGTAGGGGCGACGACCCAGTCGTGGTGGAGTACGTGCTTAAGCTCCTCGAACGCTTAAGAAGGGCACAGGAGTTGTCAGGTGAAGCAATGACAAAGGCCCAGCAGAGGGCCAAGGTTTATTATGATCGGACAGCCAGGGCCCGTCGTTTTGAGGTTGGCGATGAGGTCATGATATTGCGCACATCGCTAAACAACAAACTAGACGTGCAGTGGGAGGGCCCAGCGCGAATTGTTCAGAAACTGTCGGACGTTAACTACGTGGTAAGTCTGCCAGGAAAGCGGAAAGCACAGCAAGTTTACCACTGTAATCTGCTCAAACCTTATAGACAAAGGGAAGCAGTGGTGTGCATGATGGTAAACGTTCCTGAAGAGCTTCCGGTCGAGCTTCCAGGACTAGGCTCAGTGACGAACAGGGAAGACACCGGTCAAGTCATTAGTGACCTTATCAGTAAAGCACCGCTGTCGCCCGAGCAGAAAACCGAACTACACCAGCTATTACAAGAGTTTCAAGGTCTGTTCTCTGAGAGGCCTGGTAGGACTTCTGTACTTACTCATGATATAGAACTTACCTCCACAGAGCCAGTACGATCCAAGGCGTATCGGGTGTCACCCCGCCAGAGCGATATTATGGAGACTGAGGTAAAGAAAATGCTACAGCTCGGTGTTATTGAGGCAGGTGAGAGTGACTATACCTCCCCTTTGATTTTAGTTGAGGTACCGGGCAAGGAACCTCGTCCTTGCGTCGACTACCGCAGGCTTAATTCCATCACTAAGGATCAAATTTATCCGATCCCTAACATCGAGGAGCGCCTTGAGAAAGTTAGTAGCGCTCAGTTTATTTCCACCCTAGATCTTGTCAGGGGTTATTGGCAGGTTCCACTTACAGAAGAGGCTAGTAGGTATGCGGCGTTCATTTCACCAATGGGAACATTCCGTCCTAAAGTGTTGAGTTTTGGTTTGAAGAACGCGCCATACTGTTTTTCAAGTCTCATGGATAAAGTGTTGCGGGGACAGCAAGAATTCGCTTTACCGTATCTAGACGACGTAGCGATATTCTCCGCATCCTGGTCTGAGCATATGACACACTTGCGGGCAGTGCTAACCCGCCTGCGCGAAGCAGGCTTGACAGTCAAGGCTCCTAAGTGCCAGTTAGCACAGGCCGAGGTTGTCTACCTCGGTCACGTGATTGGTCAGGGTCGTCGCCGCCCCTCTGAAATAAAAGTGGCCGCTGTGCGAGACTTTCCGCAACCGCGCACCAAGACCGATATTCGGTCGTTCTTAGGTGTCGCCGGCTACTATCAGAGGTACATCCCTAGATACTCTGATATCGCGGCTCCCCTGACGGATGCTCTAAGAAAAACAGAGCCTCAAACAGTCGTCTGGGACGAGACAAAGGAAAGAGCTTTTAGCGCCCTAAAGAGTGCCCTAACAAGCCAGCCTGTGCTACGATCGCCAGACTATACAAAAGAGTTCATTGTTCAGTGCGATGCTAGTGAGCGAGGCATGGGCGTTGTACTGTGCCAACGGGAAAATGGAGAAGTAGAACACCCCGTCCTGTATGCTAGTCGTAAGCTGACCAGTCGTGAGCAGGCGTATAGCGCCACCGAGAAAGAGTGTGCATGTCTCGTGTGGGCCGTTCAGAAATTGTCATGCTATCTAGCCGGCTCGAGGTTTATCATTGAGACAGATCACTGCCCTCTCCAATGGCTGCAGACCATCTCTCCCAAAAATGGCCGCCTCCTGCGCTGGAGCCTCGCTTTACAACAATATTCCTTTGAGGTGCGTTACAAAAAGGGGAGTCTCAACGGTAACGCCGATGGCTTAAGTCGAAGCCCCTAACGTAGGAATCAGCCTCAAAATTGTTTGTTACTGATGTTTTTCTTCCTGAGGCAGGATTTTTTTTAACATATTGCTTTTGTTTAGTGTTTCAAAGTGATGATATGCTTTCTAGTGCAATTTTTCAATTTGTGGACGCGTTCTGAGGGATGCTAGACTACTGTAAGGAACTAGGCAGTGGTATAAAAAGGGGAAAGAGCCTGGCAGGGCTTAGTGAGGGTTGTGCCGTGCTTGCTGACTGAGCGGTTGAGTTTTCAGCGTAGTTCTAACGCTTGCCGGGAACGAGAACAAAAATGTGAACTCTCCCGAAGTCACTTTGCAGTGTCCCGTGCGAACCTGAACGAGAGAACGAGGCCTTCTCTGTGCGCTGCGCTCAAGAAACGTCAAGGGACGCCCGACTTCGGTTATGAGCATCATCGAGCTACATCCCTCCGGACAGCGGATGCAGTCCCCTGTCCATCGGGATCTCCTTTCCCCGGCGGGGCGGTCTGTTGCGTTTCGCCTGCGACACGTGGTTTTGCCGGCGCGACGGCGGCGGGGCGGCGGACATTTTGGCCCGATCGTCGTCACCGCAACACTCATCGCCAGGTGTTTCCAGGCGCGTCTGCGGCGATGCGACCGCCTAGGGATTTCGTTCCAGTCATTGTGCCCGAAACAGGCGATGCCAAAGAAGGGATCTCATTCCAGTTATTGGGCCCGAAGCAGGCGATGCCAAAGCAGGGATCTCGTTCCAGTCATTGTGCCCGAAACAGGCGATGCCAAAGCAGGGACCATCTTCTCGTTACAGTCATTGTGTCCGACCGGCAGCGCCACGACAGTGTGCTGCGCAGCGCCACGACCAGGTGCTACGAGATCGTGCGCAGCGCCACGACATGGTGCTACGGCATCGCTACGACAGTGTGCGTCACCATTAGCCCATTGTACATTCACGTGCTCGTCTTTTGAGGGGTTCCTTCTTGCCCTCAACTGCGAGAGTATAAAAACAGCTGCCCCCGGACGCCAGAGGAGGGCTCCGATTTCTTCTGTTGAGTGAAGTGCTCTCCCGTCTCTCTACTTCGGTCAAACCTGACCGCCAACTCTTTGCGATGTTAAAATAAACAAGTTGTTTCGTTGTTACCAGTCGACTCATGCTTTGCCGGGACCTTCGGATGCTTGCAGTTGTACCCCAGGCCGCCAGGCCAACGCTACCCTTGGGGCTTGCGACCCAGGTACAACCACGGGCGTCAGCGCCGAGTTCCCAACAGATCGTACCAGCAGTCCGATCCAAACACTGTGCGTACGCAACTGGTGGTTTCCCCATAAGAGGTGAGACCTGTTATTTTTTGTGTGTTCTTTTTACACACGTTTTAAGTGCTGTTCGAATTCGTCGAAAAATGTCCCATGTACCTAGCCACATACATGGCCACATGCATACGGCAGATTCCGGAACCACGACGTTTGAACCATTTAAAAAAAAAAATGCTATATTGTGCTACCCGTCTCTCGCGGATAATTCAAGCGTTTTTGGACTTGTAGGATCCTCTGGGCTGGACTTCTCCGCCATAAAGAGGCCTCACAGCCTGCATAGTTATCTTACTAAGCTATCTTGGGTGCTCAGTTGCCACAGTCAGAAGTTCGCATCCTCAGTTTTCTTTTTTTTAATCTCAAGGTGGTAAACTCGAATTCACCTCCTCCAGTACACTGCATCTCCAGGCTTGGACTGGCACCTGACACCGGCAAAAAAGCCGAGAGCCAGTGGGATTATACTAATCTAGGTACAACCACAATAGGAATACTCACTAATCTTCAACAAAGGACACTCCCTCACTATAACAGGAATTGACCCCCCTTGTGCAGTATTCGGCTACTCCACCCGAAATGACTCAACCACTGGCCCTTAGCCCCCGCAGCTGCGGAGCACCAGACCAAGGCGGCGTTACGACCTGTAACGCAGCAGATTGTGCTAAGAATATCCGGACCCGGACAGGCCGCCAATGGAAACTGACCCTGGCAACGTTTAACACCTGGTTTCTCTCCAGTGAAGCTAGCTTAGCAGGACTCCTTTGGCCTGTTAGGATTGGGGGCTCAATCCCATCGCTCGTGATCCGTTGTCAAGATTGGAGTCGGGCATGAATTAGAAGGTAGCTGGCCCATGCCGTCGTCCAACTTATCCATGCTGAACACGTTGATGAAGGAAAGGACTGCTTCTCATCGAGATACGAGGAATATGGGTTTATTTACAGTATTTATATCAGTCTAACATGACTGCTTGAGAAAGTACATCAGTCTAGCGTGACTGCTTGAGAGAGAGTGTCAGTCTAGCATGACTGCTTAAGAAAGTGTATCGAGCATCCGCACAACAGCCGTTTATAAACACTCGGTCCTCCCCCGATTCCAAGGTGGCGGAAACGTTAGTCCAGTCATCGTAAACACGCCGCGTCTCTGCGGGACGGCTTACACACACACGCACACACACACACACACACACACACACAGGTTCACGGTCCGAAACCGACATCACACGGATTTCGTAGAACTCGGAGCGGACCCTCGCAGTGCGCCCGGGTAGCCATTGTCTTGCGTCTTGGTCGGCGCGTGGGAAGGGGCCTCCGACGACGTTCCCGCGGCAACTCCCCCACTCATAGCAGATCAGGTCCGCGTTGGTGGGTTCGGTAACAATAGTTGGCCCGCCGAACTCATTCAATCACAATGGCGATTTAGTGACGCCGTGGCTAGAGGTTTGCGGCAACACTCTTGGAAACGTTGACGCCCGTTGTCGCAACTGGCTGGCAACACTTGCACTTCAGCTGGGCCGTTCTTAACAGGCCTTAGTGAGGTTAGAAGTAATGGTGAGCCTTATACAGTGCTGACCATTGGCCTCGTCCTCTGCTATAGAGGACTTCCAGATAAGAAGCAGGGCAGAGTAGAATTTGTAATCCATAAGGACATAGCGGGCAACATTGACGAATTCTACAACATTAATGAGATGGTATAGTAGTCGTAATAAAACTTAATAAGAGGTATATATTAAAGGTAGTGCAAGCTAACACCCTACCTCCAGTCATAATGATGATGCAATAGATCAGTTTTATGAAGATGCTGAATTAGAAAAGGAAAGTGAAAAGAATTAGAATGAAAAGAATTAGAATGAGAAAAGTGCAAACTCAGTATACTGTAGTAATGGGCGACTCCGATGCAAAAGTGGGCAAAAAGCAAGCTGGTGAACAAGCAATTAGCCAGTACGGCGTCCATTCTAGGAACACTAGAGGAGAGATGTGGGCAGAATTCGCGAAAAGGAAAAGGCTGTGAAGAATGAACACCTTCTTCAGGAAGCATAGCAACAGGAAGTAGACCGAGAAGAGCCCTAATGGTGAAACAAGAAATTAAATTTGATTTGATGCTTTCTTCCAATCCCAGCGTAGTGCAGGATGTAGAAGTGTTAGGTAGGGCAAAGAGCAGTGATCTTAGGTTAGTAAGGTCTAGGATTCACCTCAATTTCAAGAGAGTGTAAAATTGGTCAAGAGGAAACAGCCTAACCTAGACGCAGTAAGGGTGAAAGCAGACCAATTCAGGCTGGTACTTGCAAACAAATATGCAGCTTTAGAACAGAAAGATGAAGATGACATATAGGTAATAAATGAAACCATAGCTAGGCTGCCTTCAGAAGCAGCAGTTGAAGTGTGAGGTAACGCTCCAAGGCAACCAATTGGTAAGCTCTCCCAAATAGCAAAGGACCTAATAAAGAAACAACAAAGAATGGAAGTGTCCAACTCAAGAGATCAGATAAAATTCGCGGAACTGTCAGAACTAATCAACAAGGAAAAAATAATGGATATTCGAAATTATGACGTGAGAAACACGGAGGAAGCAGTAAGAAATGGACGCAGCCTGAAATCAGTGACACTGAAACTTGGCATAGGACAAACCAAGATGTTTGCACTGAAAGATAAGCAGGGTAATATCAGCAATCTCGAAGGTATAGTAACAGCAGCGGAACAATTCTATACTGACCTGTACAGTACCCAGAGGAGTCAGAATGCCTCTATTCGAAGCAGTAATGAACAGGATACAGAAACTCCTCCTATAACTAGCAATGAGGTCAGAAGAGTCTTGCAAGACATGAAACGGGGAAGAGCGGCAGGAGAAGATGGACTACTAGTCGATTTAATCAAAGGTGGTGGAGACATAATGCTTGAAAACTAGCGGCCCTTTATACGAAGTGTCTATCGACTTCAAGGGTCCCAGAGAATTGGAAGAATGCAAGCATTATACTAATCCTCAAAAAGTGAGACGTTAAAGAATTGAAAAATTATAGGGCCATTAGCTTACTTCTAATATTATATAAAATATTCACCAAGATAATCTCCAATAGAATAAGGGCAACACTGGACTTTAGTCAACCAAGGGAACAGGCAGGTTTCAGTAAGGGATACTCTACAGTGAATTGCATCCATGTAATCAATCAGGTAATCGAGAAATCCGCTGATTACAATCAGCCTCTGTATATGGCCTTCATAGATTACGAAAATGCATTTGTTTCAGCTCAGATACCAGCAGTTATAGAGGCCTTACGGAACCAAGGTGTAGAGGAGGCTTACGTGAATATCTTGGGAAATATATTCAAAGATTCCATAGCTACATTGATTCTTCACAAGTAGAAAGATACCTATAAAGAAAGGGGTTCAGGCAAGGAGGCACAATCCAATGCTATTCGGTGCATGCTTGGAATAAGTATTTAAACTATTAAACTGGGTCAACGGCGAATATCTCAGCAACCTTCGGTTTACATATGACATTGTCCTGTTCAGCAACACTGGGGACGAGTTATAACAAAGGATTGAGGACCTTACCAGAGAGAGTGTAACAGTAGGGCTGAAGATGAATGCAGAAGCCAAAGTCAATGCTCAACAGCCTGGCAAGGGAACAAGAGTTCAAGATTACCAGTCAGGTTCTAGAGTCTGTGAAGGAGTACGTTTACCTAGGTCAATTACTCACAGGGCACCCTAATCATGGGAAAGAAACTGACAGAAGAATAAAAATGAGTTGTGGTGCGTACGTCAAATATTGCCAGATCCTGACTGGAAGATTACCGCTATCATTGAAAAGAAAGGTCTACAATCAATGCATTCTACCAGTGCTAACATATGGCGCAGAAACTTTGAGGTTGACAAAAAGAACTCGAGAACTTAAGAACCGCGCAAAGAGCGATGGAACGAAGAATATTAGGGGCAACGTTAAGCGACAGGAAGACAGTGGCGTGGATCAGAGAGCAACGGGGATAGCCAATATTCTAATTGACATTATGAGAAAAAAATGGAGCTGCGCGGGCGATGTAATGCGTAGGATAGATAACCAGTGGACCATTAGTGTTACAGAGTGAGTGCCAAAAGAAGGGAAGTGCAGTCGAGGACGGCAGAAGACTAGGTGGGATGATCAAATTAAGAATTTCGTAGGTGGTAGTCGAAATCGGTTGGCACAGGAAAGGGGTAAATAGAAATCGCAGTGAGAGGCCTTGGTCCTGCAGTGGACATAAAATAGGCAGATGATGATGGTGGTTGATGAGCAGGTGACCTTATTTCAGGCCACTTTTTCCAGCGAACTTCAAGGCAAATTTGATGTACGCTGCCTGGTACTCTTGGTTCTAAGTGTGGTGACGGCACTCAGGCACACAGCTAGGATTTAGACGTATAACGATAGCGATGTGAGAATGGGGAATGGGACGGTGCACATGATGGACATATACCGGGTGTTTCTGCGAACACTTTCAATTTTTTTTTAATTTCCTGTGGCAGCACAATTATAGTACATGAGCTGGTCTACTCGAATGAGCGGACATTACTTACACCAAAAAATGCATAATCTACTACTTAGCAAAACTTCACTAATTAAGTTTTTCACTAATTCCCTTATACCACGTATTGCAATTTACGAATTCTAGCCGGGGAGTTCGCAAGACGGATCCACTTGAAACGAATTCTCAGGATGACACCAGTTTTCAAATAATAATTCCCGAACTTTGCGGAGAAATGCATTGGCGTTCCAGTTATTTTTGTGCTTCTACACATAAAACGACGATTGTTAAGAAGGTATGTGGAATGACAGTGCATTTTTGGCGAAGTTTCACGGCGCATGTCCCGTAAGTGGTGTCATCCACACAATTCTTTTCAAGTGAATGTGCCTTGCTATCTCACCCACTAAATTTTTAAATTACAATAGGTGCCATAAGGTAATCAGTTAAAAACTTAATTAGTGAACTTTTTCAATTAGTCGATTATGCATTTGAATTTTTTGTGCAAGCAATGTCTGCCTCTTCGAGTAGACCAGCCCATGGAATAGAATTGTGCTATCTGCCACAGGCAAGTTTACAACATTTTTGAAAGTGTCCGATGAAACACCCTGCTGTATATAGAGCCGGTGAACATGATAGAGACCATAAACATGGAAACCGAGGAAGCATGAGTGATGGTCGCTGCAGTGGTGCCTACGTCAAGCATCAATCCATGGCAGCAAGGCCGGCTGAGTGCAGTATAAGGAAGCGGTAATCTGTGGCGCCGTAGCCGTGTGTGTCGCAGGTGCGCTGACATCTGTGTAAATGTAAGTTCAGTGTTCCATCCAGCGCATCTATTTCCCATTCCACCCTGCCCTGTTCCCGTCGGTGATCTTTTGCATGAATACTCAGAAGCGCTACCTTCCCAACCTCGTGAGTTCGGCTACGCCGGCTTTAACGCTCTTAGATTTGGCCCACGCCACCTTTCAAGGTGTCCATGCCTATACTTTCCTCAGGTTCTCCGACAAAGCCCCGTAAGTGTCCCACCGTGGGCAATACTAGTTTTGTTACCGCTACCAACATTCCTGCCGCTGCCGACCCCCACAGCCGTACTACATTTTGTGGTAACACGGCGAAAGACGATCTATACCACTATGATGTGTATCGCTCTCGTCACCAGCACTGTGCAGTGAATTGGCTGCTCCATGTCACAGACGTCAGCATGAGACTTCCGATCGCGTCAGGTTCTGCCGCTGTGTGCATCACCCCGAAAGCTTCAAATGTCGCCTCCGTTGGCCTCGAAAACCGTGGTGCTCTATCCTGCAGCTCTTTGTGTGGTTTCCCTGCCACCAGTCATGGGTGCTGCTCGTCCCCAAACCATCCATTCGCTCCTCGTTGTCATGGTGACGCTTTCGCCACATCAACACAGCTAACAATTCACGGCTTTCCTGTGCCCGCAGTAGCCGCTGCCACCAAAGACGTCTTCGGCCGTAAATCACATCCTCTCATCGGTATTGCCAACAGATATTTGGCGCAAGTATCGACGTGCCACTTAATAGACAGCCCAACTCCCATCTGTGGCTGTCACTTTGTGCACCTAGCGTCTTTCTTGTCACAGACGTGCGACATCGTAGGGATACATACGCTCCTCGTCAGCACCAATACCATGGCTTTATCGTCCTGTTTCATCTCTGCAGCACCTCTTTCCTCTCCAACGGCCAGTATTAATTGTGCCAATACGTGATGCTGCACGACCAGCCCGCGCTCTGACTTACAGCACGTTCCAGTTCGCCGCTACGGTAGCACAACCGTGTCGCGCTACATCACCTGTAAAACGAACTTCCTTAAGGTTGGGACGATGTCAATGGCGGAGCCAGTGGCGCTGACACGCAGCTGCCATTTGCCTCAAAAGCCGCCCTGCTGCGGCGTGCAGCCGTACTTTCGTAGCCTGCACAGTTTTTAGCCCCCACCTTGGTCTAGGATCCAGTCTTCGACGCTTCACTGTGCTTCTTTGTAAGTCCCGGAGAGCCATCATGCAGCTGCGCTCTGGAGACACCGCACATAATTGCGTCGCCGTACCATTAGGACTGCAGGCCTTCCTACAGACCACCCCGACGTCGTCATCTGGTGTGGTAAAGTTCACCACTCCCCGACAAGCTGTCCATATCACCCACCCTTGTCCAACTGAATCCGCATGCGACGACCACAGTGTACCCGTGTCTCATGTGCCGGCCTGTGTGGCTTGTTTCTATCGCCACATACACGTCGTTAGCTTGAACTGCGCATTCCCTTTGCGTACATACTATGCGTGCCTCGCCCGCCACGCTGCTCCCAGAGCTTGTCCACCTGATGTTTTATAGACTCAATTTCTGGACATTACGTTCACAGTATAGGCTGCATATGGACTGTTTTGTCTGACGTCTCGACTCTTGCATATATACTTTTCATTTGGGTTTCATCTCTGCGGGAGATGAGCCGTAATGCCATGCCATGTTTATTGCGGTCGATCTTCACAATACGTAATGATCATTACCGCTGGTATCGCAATGCTGGGGTCGCGAGTTACCTCTCGCGACCCGAGAGGTAGGCCGACCTCTCGGGTCGGCCATAATCGACCTCTCGGCTTTTGTACCATAATAAATATCTGTTTCTCTCTCTCTCATTTTGTCAGCACAGCAACATTGAAGGAGTTAGTCGTCTTTCGCCCTCATCCCATATTGTGCTTAGCGATCTTAGACTTCTTTTCTCTACCGGCCTTTGCGAACGTCTTTAACTGGAACGCCTTTTGTGTGTGTGTGTCTCCATGTGTGCGTGTTTCTTTTTAGCGTTTTCCTCTCTGTCATCTTTCTAACCCCTATCTCCTATCCCCAGTGTAGGGTAGCAAACCGGAGCCTGATATCTGGTTAACCTCCCTGCCTTTCCTCTTCCATTTCTCTCTCTCTCTCTCTCTCTCTCTCTCTCTCTTAGGCTTGTTTTCTGAACTGTAAGTCCCGCGGCGTAGTAGTACATTTTGAAGCCGTTTTGAGCTCTCACTAGCCGTCTTTCAGTGTTCAAAAGATCTCTAAAGAAGCGTTTGTGGCCGCCGTGCTATCTCGACTTCGTGTGCACGAAAGTTTTATTTCTGTGCAGGTTGATTACGTCGTGAAATGGCGACAGTTTTAGCTCGGCTGGTTCAAGAGCTTTATTTTTAATAAATTATAGATTTTAGATCTCACATGCCCCTCGTGTAAGTCGAACGCAAACGCTGCTAGTCTTATGTGTGTTCTTAGGACGCCCCTAGTTCGACTGTGTCAAGCTGCGATAAACGACAATCCGAATGTGTCCTATAGCGTTGGCGTATGCTCTGCTGCATATATTTACGCTAAGTTGGTGATGTACCTCGCCGTACGAGGTTCCTGGGTTAAAAATAATCAGATAGCGGCGAGGAACACATCGAAGTTTTCTCGAGGCGTGGCTTGAAAGATTAATGAAGAAATTGAACGGAGTGAACGGTCAGCACTGTATACTGCGTACCTATGATCGGAACAGCTGTGGACACCTATTCCGCGTTTAGTAGTTTCTTCACGACTTTAAATATCCGCCAGCGATGACGGAAGCTCCATGAAATATATTGGCAGGCAGTAAGAAAGTCATCTAGAGAAAAGAAAACTTAAATTTAATTAACAAAAAAGTAAAGTGGTGCACATGGGCATGCTTCGTAAGAAGTGAGATGCTTTTCCTTGTGTATAATCCCTTGTTGGTGTCTATTGTCATGTGCATGTTCAGCATTTCTGCGTCTATCCTAGGCCTGTCGAGCCTTTCACCTTTGTGAGTTGTCGTGTTTTACTGCTTCGCGCCATACGATCTTGCAACAATATTAATGGAATACCAACTATAGCCCAATCGGCCACGCTTCTTTTTACTTAACATAGCTGAATAAACGTGTCCTCAACGTCACAGCTGCCGTTCGCGATGCGCATTACCGCTTTTCACTTGTATAGACGTTTATTGGCGGGCAGGAACGCGCAGCATCGAACCATCGCACCGCACCGCTCTCCTCCTCGCACTGGTATGTGCGGATCGCCGTTACTCCCAGCGGCAGCTTGGAACGGTAGTGGTGTCACTGCGAATTATTGGGATTCTAACATGTTCCGTCTGTGATTGCTGCGATGTCAGATGAATCAGTGTCAACGGGCTACCAGTGTGTTGTATTCGGCTGCAAAAATAACTTTCGGAAGTGAATGTGAAGTGAATCTTCAGCCGCGGCGACTCCGTGGACTCCGCCGCTGCGGTTGCAGACAAAGTGTCCGCTTTGGACGGCCATCTTAAACTTAAAGCACTTGACGCCATCAGCTTCGTCGCGTGTATGTTCAGAAGATTTTCTTTCCATGTGAGCGCACGGCGACGAACTCGGCACCCATGATCAAGCTGGGATATGAAAGAAAGGTGCCTATTTGAGTCGGTGAACTAGCGCCGATGGACGAAGTCATTAATCTCTTCGTGCACGCACAATGAAGTTATCCTGTTCAAATCTGTTCTATGTATATTACGCTTGGCAACCGACATTCTAGTGAAAGCTGTCTGGGGACGTGTTGTGACAACAGTGCATGCTAAGAAAAAAAATAAAGGTGTCTTCTTTTTGTTCTGTAACCAAAGTCATGCCTACCATGTGGCGGCCACCCCTAGTTCATATGAGGTATCCCGTGCTTCTGAATCTCACCGGCAAGCTGTCTGGCCAACGCCACGCATTATTACCCGGTGTATTACTTCATAAAATAAAGTTGATGTTGCAGCGAATAGTTGTTGATTTTTCGTCTGCCTCAAGTCGGCGAGGTGCCTTTGCACAGGCACCACTCGAAACCTAAGATTGCGCATATTCTTTCAACGCGTCGCCTGCGTCTGGTTGATCGCGGCATATTCACGGCCACTGTCACCAGGTCGTTTTACCAAGCACGCCATGTTAACGGCCCTTCCGATCGATTCATTTTATGGTTCCTTATTTTGTGAAGTTTGGTGCTCGGGTGCCAGGTAAACAATGCTTATAAAATCGTAGTGCGAAAATGTTAGGAGCGCGAAAGCTAGCAAAGCATGTTTCCTCGGAATTTCGCTATAGTTACCCGGACGGGGAAGTACCGCTTGGCACACGGAGACACCTCTGATTATTGCCACCTGAGTGATACCTTAATAGAGTTCGAGGCTACACACACAATAATAACATGTTGCACGTGTATTACGTGTCTACGAGGTTCAGGCTTTAAGCCCGGAATACATGGAGCGAATAACCGGCGTCCGAGCGACGAACTAGGCGGCGAACGCCCGACGGCCGGCGTCCAAAAATTTGACGGCCGCCGCCGACCTGTCTGTCCAAATATTTTCGTCGGGCCGCCGGAAGCGTCGAGCGCGCAGCGGCGGACGACAGCCAATCGGGAGGCGCCAGTTCCGGTCGCTAGGCAGGCTGGTCTTTCGCGCGGGGCCTTTTCTCGTCTTCTGCAACCACGTTGGTGTCTGCGCTAGTGTTGGTGTATTTTTCAGTTATAAAAGTGGTATATGCCACCTTAAAAAGCGCTTATATTTGTTTCATCGTTTACCACAACGCGTATGCTAAGTCTGATAAGACTGGCGCCAACACGGCGAACTCGCGGCGGCGTCCGCCCGCTGTTCGCCTCATGTATTGCTATGCAGCGCATCTTCGACGTCTTGCCGCCGCGCCCCTGTT